>NW_010163478.1:16633-22710 GCF_000695765.1 Mesitornis unicolor | reverse complement strand
TTCCACGAGTAGCCATATCAAGCAGTGTCGATGTAGCAGTGATAACAGAAGCATGAAATCGGTGGATTCCTCTCTCTAGAGCTGCAATATGAAAACCCAGTTCCCACTTCTGTATTCTAACAAGGGTGATGTGACCTCCAGTTTTCTGTTGGTCGGCAAAGCCTGCTGAGGGTGGTTGGAAATGTATCACCTCTACCTAAGTGAAGTTACTTGTTTTCATTGTTCAGCCTTTTCAGAAAAGTCAGGGATCCCCACAAGGTTGAAGGAAACTGCGAAAATGGATGGACTTGTTTTCTGTGAAAACTGTTACCGCTGTGGTACCATAGAAGAATTTGTTCCTGAAGGGAAATTTTGCAGCCAGAAGTGTGCCCAGCAAGTAAAAAACAAGTAGGTGCTACTGTAAAGCATAGAAACAAAGAATTTGGCATAAATGCATGAGATCAAAGTGGTGGGATAAAATGTTAATGATGGGACAAAGGGAGATATTTTAATCATCCATGTTTTTGGGGAGTCTCCATTGGTTTATAATGTTCTTTTACTGTTTTTCATGTAAATGCATTAACAACATTTAGTTTTGTCTAAGACTGATACTGAAGGCAATCTTTTTTGCTCAGAGAGTGCTGTGTTTTGTCAGATGCAAGCGATAAAACAGTCTATGGGATGCATGAATCAGTGTCACACTCCCACCCTGTTTCATAATCATTAGAATTAAGATAATCAGTAATGAGATGGTTGGTGTGGTAAGTTAATTATAATTAAGTGCAAGAGCTGTGTTATAGATGACAGTAAGTGAAAACACGGGCACACTGTAGTTTCTCTGTTCCTTTTCTTTCAGCTAGTTCATCTCATCATAAAAGAAGGATTGTGTTAGTATGTCCGTTTTGTATTGCATATTACTGTGTGATGGCAGTTTTTAACATCTATTATTTTGTGCATTTTCCATAATTTTTAGCTAATTGCTTCCAAGTTGTCTTTTCTGATTTCTTGTTTAGCAGTTTCTACAGTCACATACCAACTTTCTCCAATTGGATTTGTCAGTCTTAACAATTACCTTTGCCTTCCTTTCTGTAAACTGCCCTGCAGTCCTAAGCATTTCACAGTTTGCTTCTCTGTGAGACTTGATGGTACATGGGAAAAGACACACTGCTTCAAACACATAGAACTTGTTCAGCGTAAACTGACGGCTTTCCTTTTGCAGTTGCTATTGTGTGTCTTCCAGATTAATTATTTTGACAGATGTAATTTTCAGTAGCATTTCTAAGAATATATTTAGTATAACACCCTGGGTCTTACAAACACTTGACCTTCAGATTTACTCACTTTTTACTTGTTTTATGAATATGAGAAGTGAAATAATACTGGCTTTGTGTGATTGTGTTTCTCTTGTAACAGAGAACCAAAGGAGGAAAATCTCAGTGTCGAATGCAATGGGGAAGACGATTCCAAAGGCATTCGGAAAAGAAAAGCAAAGTTACTTCTCAAAGAAGAGCCCAGGGATAATGGAGAGAAGAAGGAGAATCCTGATGAAACTGTTAGTATGCGTCATAAACCTATTCCCACAAGTATTTCAGTGGGAGTTTTGCATTATGTTGCAATGTCTGTAACTTCATCAGTCTACAAAAAGAAGTGATGGTGTCACTCTTATCAGAGCCACAAGAAGTAGTTGGTTTACCTGCCAATTTAATTATGCCTCATCAGTAATTTTTAATTATTGAAAATGAACTGATAAGAGCTGGGTTTTTATCTCTTTTCTCTCCTTTTTTTAAGGACAGAACAACAATAATTCAAAGGAAAAATGTTGCAAACCTAGACTTGCTCTGTCTTCAGCATGGAAAAATAGGAGTACATATTTCCCAACACCTGCTACTTTGTCACTCTTCACATGAATAAATGACTGTAGACCAATAATTTACTTAGAAAGAAAACTACATTACCGTTGAGAAGAGGATACTTTTGATTTTCTTAGTGTAATTTGCCTTAGAAAATTATAGCTAAGGATTTGGTTTTGTTTTGTGTTGCAGTGTAAATGTGCTTTGGAGCACCTTTTTTTTTAATTTATTCTTCATTTTAGAATAAACTTATCACTGTACCTTCCCATCATGTTCATTTTCCTGTAATGTTTGTTTTCCTCCCAATAACTATGGTTC
Source organism: Mesitornis unicolor (assembly GCF_000695765.1). NCBI lineage: Eukaryota > Metazoa > Chordata > Aves > Mesitornithiformes > Mesitornithidae > Mesitornis > Mesitornis unicolor. The sequence continues at coordinate 20,563 of NW_010163478.1, read as the reverse complement.
TGCTGGGAGGAAGAGTTTTGAGGGAGAAGGCGAGAGCTCTCCAGCTGCCAAATTGTCAAAAGGCTGAGGGCTCTAGAGTTGTCAGAAGGGAATTCATAGCTCTCTGTATAGCAGTATCTTAAGCAAAGGTCAGGGGACATCATCTTTGCCTCCACGCATCTGCCCTCCCAAATAAATACTTATTCTGTTCATCTATTCAGGTGCTTACAAAACTGTTAAACAATGAAATAAATAAAAAGAATCAGTGCCATTTTATATTTAATAAAGCAATTGTAATCTGAAAGGAAGCAGACTAAAGCTGCGGGAAGCTTTCTTTTAAATTATTTTGAAAGCGTCAACATGTCAAAGATACTGCTATTTATCTCTGGCTCAGCTAGGCCTGCTGAAGGCTTGCTGATCTGTCCATGGCTTAGATGAGTCTGGCTGAGTGCTGGCTGTTGAGAGTCCTTCTGTCTGTCATTTTCACCCTGTTTGCTGTGGTTCACCACTGATGGCTCGCTTTGTTTTTATTAGACATCTGCAGGTTGTTTGAGATAGTGGACAGCTATGTCAGTACCCATTTAAATGAAGTCACAGGTAAACCTTGGGTGTCTCAATTTTTACTGATGAGATTATTGTACTCCTTTTTTTCATTTAGGACGACAAACCTGAAGGAAGGATCTTGAGAGTCTCACAGAGAGCCAGGAGAAAAAGAAAAGGGGAAATAACAGTTTTGAAACAAAGTAAGTTAGATTATGAAACAAAAATCTCAACTATCAGTTCTTTCGGTGATATTCATCTTGTATTGTGAATTACCAGCATTGTTTCACTGAATTTGTATTCCCTATCAAATACATCTTTGTCAGTTCTGTAAAAAGAGAGTGCCAGTGTTATTTATAGCAATTAAGTTTTAAGGATTGAAGAACTGAGAGCCAAGAGAAAACTGGGAAAATAACCCATCACTGGGAGACAAAGAACCAGTTTATATACCTCTGGTAGCATGGAGGAGGATATAGTGAGTGTAAATATAATTGATGCACATTTTAGGTGGGTTTTTTTTGTCCTTCTAAAGAGTGCTGGTATTAAAGGGAGTTGAGCCCATTGAGTCCCAGATGTTGAAAGACACATATTAAGCAAAAGTGAAAGTTTACTTTTGTTTCCTTGGGGATCAGTTCCATATCTACAATACGTGCTGGAAATAGACACATTTATGGAACTGTTTAGGAATAATTGCTACAATCAGCCCAAAGGGACATATGCTGCATCAAGCAGCATGATAAAACATATTTGAAATGAGTACTGTTTTTTCAAGCTATTTGTATGATAAATACTTTTAGGAAGAATCAGAGAATCAGCTATTACACCTCAGTAGTACCCCAAGCACAAACCTACATCTTGCCCTCCAAAGTGTTTCTTATAGTAGACTGGGAGCCATTACCAGAAGTTTCTGGACCACTGATTAGCACAGAACTCTGCTGCACACTAGGCAGATGAGATACTGATTGAAGATGTAACACTTAAAGTTCTAGAAGATCCCCCTCTCGAGACAGAATTACTTCAGAATTATAAATACTATTTCTACAGTGGTTTTCAAAGCTGAAGTGATAAGTATGTGACATACAAGTGCAAAGCCTATGGAAATCACTGCTGTCCACTGACAGAATGATCTGTGCGGATTTCTTCTGGTTGGTTGGTTGGGGTTTTTTTGAGAAATTGTCAGTTCAGCACAAGAGATTTGCTATAAAAGACCAGCTTATATTCAGAACCAATCATATATCTGTATATTATTGTGCTGAGCAACACATCCCTTAAATAGAATAGATAAAAACTGGGTAATTCACAAATAAAATGAATGTGCTTTGATAGTGTTGAGCGATCGCTGTGATTCTGAAATTTGTTCTCTTTTGGTTACACTATCAGCTTTCTTCAGGTGAGTTTGGCATCATCTTTGTTATGGTTTGTGTTTTAATCATAACAGGGCTTAGCCAGACTTGCTTAAGGGGCTTATTTCTCTTGTGAGTAGCCCACAGTCAGGATCAGGCCAGGATCATACTGAAGAATATGAGGAATCCTGGTAGCATGAGCTTATGGACTGAAATGCTAACCTGCACGTCCAGAGAAGGCATTTTAGGGGAAGATCAGTAAAGCAGAGTGGAGGTGTATGAAAGTAGATACATACATGGCCAGCCTCACAAGCCATCTGTTTTTGACATTCTTGGCTTTTGCTAGTGCAGTTGTTGCCTCATTTTCAAGGCCTAAAAACTATTACTCACTGATGTCGCTGTAGCCAGTATTAAGATGGACTGTAGCAAATACTAAAATTACTATGCAGCTGTATGCAAGTGTCCATACTATATGAATACACCTGAAACCGGAGGTTTCTGTCATATGCTGATGACATGACGAGGGAAAAAAGCACTGGTGACAGTTTTGATGGCTTGGAGAAATTACTCTTAAATTACTGTCTCTCCACCCAAAAACATCAAGCTACAAAATGATTTAGTAGGTTAGAAACATTCTGAATACTGTAAAAGAATAAACTATTTCAACTGAAAAAAACCACCATGAGTGCTATCCAGTTGAAAAAGCTTTCCAGGAAAAGAAATTAATGGGAAAAAAAAAATTAAAATATTGAGCAACTTTGTGATTTGAAGTGCTCTTTTTACATATTTGCAAGTTGTATATGCTATTGCTCCTTATAAGCAATAAGGCAAAAAGGACAGAGAACAAGACTTTGTAAGTTGTTCTTATCACTTGAAAGAGCTTTGACTTGTTACTAATCAAGATTTGAACTGCTAGAAACCTTTCTGTACAAATCAGGAACCTTCATGTTCCTGATGCCATTAAACTTACTTCCTTTCCTGAAATAAGTCCTGAAAACACTGTGAATACATTTAATAAAATGTAGATTTGAGATGGGTATTGTATAAGCTTCAAGTGTTGTGTCTTTTATTTCTTGAGAAGTTTACAGTTACTAAATTATTTTGCTATTGTGTGCTTCTTTTCAGCTGTACCCTCTAAAGGAAGGCAAATGTGGTGTTGGGCATCCTATCTGGAGGAAGAAAAGGCTATTGCAGTACCTACTAAGCTTTTTAAAGAGGTATGAGCTTCTGAATTTGAAATCAGTCAACCACCGAAGATCATGAAATTTCTAGGAAATCAATTTAAAAAATAATTTGAAGATGTTGCACTTCTCTGGGGGAAAACCTACCTGATTTAAAAAATTATATCCATCAGCAATTGTCAAGATAGTTGGAAGGTGTCAAATCAGTTATCTTTCTCTGCTTTTTCAAAGAATTCTGTAGTTATAGATGAATGCTGTCAACTGAGACTACAGAAAGCAGATGCTTTTCCAAAATCTGCAAGTCCTAGCTTTTGTTCTAATCTCTGAAGATAAAAATCTGATACATACCCTCATTTTTCATGTCATATCATTCTCTTTAAATATGTTTAGAAAGGTGGTGCAAAGGTCATCTTTTTGCTTGTTGCTTTGATTATATTACCTGTCTTTTTGCAGCTCCTGCTGACATATTTTTTACTACATCAGATACTAGTTTGACTTGTTCTCATTTTGCCTGTCGTCTGATTGGATGTCACATCATCATCTCCTGCTTGTCCTTTGCCTGCTATGGTAGTCTTTGTCATTTGTCATCTCAGTGCTTTCTCTAGTGCTGTCTCTCTTGCTTGGAAGAGAGCTCTGGATGCAAATCCACAAAGCTTCCATGCTGTTCTCTTCTCTTGCAAAACCTGGCAAAACATGTGAACTTGTCTCAGCTGCTGTACTTCTGCTATGTCTATCCGGTATTATTTTTCTGATAATTCTGTTCTTACTTGTAGTCTATTTATTGCATCCATTTCTTTCCGTTTGCTTTATACTTCAACTATTAAATCTTTTGTGCAGGGATTAACTTTTCAGCTTACATGTGTGGGTGATGCTGACCTGTAATTGGT
>NW_010163478.1:11780-16602 GCF_000695765.1 Mesitornis unicolor | reverse complement strand
AAAATAACGAGGATTGCATTGTAGTGAATCCATAGATTAGTAAGCACAACAGCAGCAGCCACCTGACCATCCTTAGTTATATTCCTTCTGCTATAAACTAGTTGAAAAATTGAGAAGAAAAAAATCTGTGTAAGTGATGTCTGTATCTGGAAGGTAGATTTGCAAAGCGTTGCTCTGCCTGTCTGAGGTTCCATGAAATGCTGTTGTGGCACACAGGCATATACCAGCCCTGCACATGGTGGTAGTCTGGACTTACATGATGATGTACTGTATTTTTCTCCACAGTATACATTTCTTATTTGGTGCATCTTATTTTATTTTATTTTATTTTTTTAATGTCTTTAGCCTCTGAGTAACTCTAGGGTTTTAGTTAGTGTGCAGTATTTAAAGCCTGTTGTGGTGAGAGAATTCTTAATAGCACTCAAAAGTGGACAGGTAGTATTTCTCCATTTTGCAGATGGACAAGCAAGCCACAGGAACAGTAAGGTTAAAAAAACCCCCAAATGTCAACACTGATTTTGAATCCTTGATTTCTGTTTGGATTGTGAGAGTTACTCTTTTTTCCTCTTCTTTTTCCAATTCAGAAGCAGTACTTTTCATGGTACTTTTTTGTACTTTTAGTTAGGAATGGTCAAGATAATCGAGAGTCCTTGTCACTTCCTTGTACTTAAATCTTAGAGAAATTTCTAGGCTGTGACTGACAAGCTGTATTGCTCCAGTAAAACGAAGTAATTGACCCTTGAGTTTTGGATTTTTTCAATCTCCAGCTCTCCTGATGGAATCTTTCAGGTTTTGGTATGGTCTTGCACCATACATAAACATTTCTGATCCTCAGACTGCCATCTGCTCATTTGCTGACTTCTTTTACCTTTATTCTTATTTTGTTATTGTATCTCTGCTTAACAAAGTATCTTTAAATGTTTGTTGTAAAAATAATGTGTGATTACTAAGTTTGTCATAGCTTTACCCTGGGTGATGTATTGAGAATGATGGACAAAATTGAAATCTGTTAAATAGATTAGAAAGTTAGTGGTCTTCTAAAAATTGCCTGCTATTTTACTGTAACAGAAACCAAGCTAAAGATTTTGTTGCCTTTGAAGTTTATATTTGACAATGGAAAGAATAGTGAATAGTTCATGTCTTAAATTTCAGGAAATAGCTGTGTGATAACAGCTTAATTTTTAGCGTATTGCTTGTAGAATTTTGTACTGTTTGTGCGGTAATGTTTATTATAATAATGAAAGAATAAACAGATCCATGACTTTTTTTCTTTGTAATTTTATTTGTGCTTGCTTTTTCAAAATCTCACATTTTTGGCCACTATGTCAATGTGGCCAATGATTCAGTATTTCTAGCATTTCAGTTTTCCACTGAGGTTTTTTATCCATGAGATATTTATGATATAGATAGCATTTACTGCAAGTCTGTGCACCAAGATGAACTTTAGAAATTTCTGTTTATTGATTTTAAAAAAAATGCTCTGCTTCTACATTCCTCTTCAGGAGGCATCCAGAATTATGCATACTGTAACTTCACTAAACTTTCATTGATAATGAAAATGTTAAGTGTGGTGATTCTAGGATGAAATAACTTTATAAATGCATGTGCTGCAGTTAGATACTCTGATCCCTTAACTGGGATCTACAAAATGATCTAACCTGTTTTCAGATAGGGACTTAGAGCTGTGTGTAGACATCTATTAGCTGACCACTTCAGGCTCATTTAAACTGGTCTGGTTCTCCATTTCCCTTTCCCTTGACTGCATATCTTTATTCTTATGTTTGTTTGTTTGTTTGTTTTCTCAATATTCCCTCCAATTTAACTTAAGTATCTGTTAGCTTCCTTCCTTCTTTAACAGAAATCAAGGAGCATGATACACGGGATGCTAATGTCTTCTGATTGAAATATCCTTCCTGCTTAGCCTTGGTTTCTCTTTTTTTTTGACATGTATTCTTCTTGTAATCTAATATAAGGGTAGTTATGTATTGAAACTGTTCTTTTCCATTGCAGTATCAGTCTTTCCCATACAACAAAAATGGCTTCAAAGTAGGGATGAAACTGGAGGGTGTGGATCCCGAGCACCAGTCGATATACTGTGTTCTCACGGTGGCTGAGGTAAGGAGAGGCTGTGAGCAGCCATGGCGGGGGATTGCAGGAGAGACTGAACTGGGACACCAGCAGCATAAGCTGCTTGGTCTTCCCTAGCAGGCTGACAGAAACTGTATGCAGGAAGACAGCTTTTAAATCAATAACTCTGTATTAAATCTACCTGACAAACACTTGACTACATCCAGTACCGTGCAGCAGTGACTGTTTACAAACATTTACTGTATGCAGCTAGAGAAAATGGATTATGATAGTTGGATGATGTTTTTATGTAATTTTGTAGTTTATATTTTAAAGACAAAATAAGTAGAAAAAGCATAAGCATTACAATTGATTTACAGTGGTTTTATGTCAAAAATACCTAACACTTTTTTGTGCTTCAATTGTGCTGCAGTTTTTTCAGGCTGATGGCCTCAGAAATTGCCTGTATTGGCAACTTCTACAAATTAGTATAATATATAAGCTCAGTTTGTCTTTTTGCTGCAGTTTATGAAGTATTTTTTTTAATAAGTAGTTTCTTTGCTTTCAGTAATATAAATGAGAAACTATTTCTCAGTTACATTTTTTTGTCTTTGAAACATACCTTATGTTAGTTTTCATGTAGTTTTACCAAGAATCCTTTTTTGGTTTTGTTTTGTGCATTAAAATGGGGAAACAGTAAAAGCATAGGTACTCTTGTCTGTATCACTGTTATTCTAAACAGCTGTAATTTTGCATTTTATATTTTTATAGCCGAGGCTTTTGTTTTCTCGTTTCTGGCCCACAGTCATATGCCATTTTTGTGGATATCTCTTCCATTTGCTTGCTGATGGTGTGTTAGTTGTTGAGTATTTCCTGTGTACCTTGTGCTTGGCACTAAGTGGTGGCTTATGTTTTACCGCGGGATGACCTGAATTCCATTTAATTCTGAGATGACAAACTGAAAATTATGTCAGAGTATCAATTAAATGTAACATAGGTTGACCTTGATGTCAAGAGATTCTTGCTGATGACTGCAGGGAGGTTATGGCATTTGGCACTGAGGAAGATGTGTCTTCTCTACAGAGAGAGAGATTATATATCCTGTTTTTCTCTTCCTCTCAGTGGTTAACTTCTTACTTTATGGAATAATGACATTCTGGGGGATACCTCCATTGACTTCTTATCTTTAATAACAGTTCTTAGTATTTCTCTGGAGTGCCTGTTGAACATAGTTATTGTTGAGTGCTCTCTTGCATATTGATTAATTGGGATAGCTTGAGAGCATCATTATCTGTGCTTTCTCCATGATTGTATTGGATGTATTCGTGCTCTTCTGTTCTGTTCCTGTATTATTCTGGTGTTGGGTTGAACAGTTCTCAAGTTTTTGAACACTAATGGCAATATCCAGCTTTTAGTTAATTCTTTTCACCAGAAGAGGAGGCACTCGGACTGAGAATAGCTTTGCTTTTTTTACTCTTTCATTTTTATCAAATGAATTTATTCATCCAGCGTTGGCTTCAGCAGAGGTAAAATACTGAAAGCGCATTGTTAATAGACGTAAAACTGAACAGAAGTTGCTGTGTATAGGGCACACATATTAAAACATAGTGCTGTATGTCGTACATTCTTGCTTTTAGGTTTGTGGCTACAGAGTACGACTCCATTTTGATGGATACCCTGATTGTTACGATTTCTGGGTGAACGCTGATTCTTCAGACATCCATCCTGTTGGATGGTGTGAGAAAACAGGTCACAAGCTTCATCCACCTAAAGGTATTGCTTGGTTTGAAATGTGTGTGTTTTCCATAGCACTGAGATCAGGACTGTCTGTGTAATTGTTTTTTAGCAGAAACTTTTTTGTTAATTTAGTCAGAGTATTTGGACATGGCAAATTAAACTCTACTTTAAATCTTGCTAAAAACTTGAGGTTGAAATCCTGCCTTTTTTATTTAGTAGAAATCCAGAGAGAACAAGAAAACAAAATGAACCGTAAAAGTAATTCATAAGGCATTAGGAAAGAAAGTTGAGCAACAAACCTAGACCCCAAATGAATGTACATTCCAAGTAAAATGGCAGCATACTGTTGACATGGGTGCTTAGACTGAGGTCTCACAGGCAGCTGATAATCTTGCAGTGGAAGGTTTTAGTACATTTTCATTACTAGATATTGATCACTATTATTGTATGTGTGTTGGCACAGACTAATAAAATTGTGCTCTTGCCACAAAGTAAACTTGAAATAGAGACAAAAAGAGGAATGAACCAATAAGAAGGGAGAAAACAAGGGTTGGACTAGATGATCTTTCAAGGTCCCTTCCAACTCCTAACATTCTGTGATTCTGGAATTTGTATGTAGCTTATGTAAATGGTATACACGTGTTGAAATATGTATAATTTTCTTGCTTAATTATTCTATTTTAGATTATGTAACTCTTATTTTTGCAGATAGAGTGCATCTACACTGAACTGTATCATGAAAAAAGGAATAAATGGGCCTCCTTTTGGGGCAGGATGGGAGTATGTAGGGAGGAAGGGAGAAAGTCCTGAAGACAGGAGAGTGAGAAATAAATGGATGTGGTATTCTGGCATACATAGTGAGGGTACGATAATATGTTTTTAAAAGGCTGCAAAATGTTGCATGTACAGAGTCAAGGATGCACTGTGGAGAGTTATAAAACTGTGGATGTAACTGCTGGGGTGTGGAAGGTGAGAGTAAAGCCACTGAAAGTGTATAGGTGAAGGGCCTGCCAGAGTA
>NW_010163478.1:0-11749 GCF_000695765.1 Mesitornis unicolor | reverse complement strand
CATTCCTGCAGCTCAGAAAGCCAACTGTATCCTGGGCTCCACCAAAAGAAGTGTGGCCTGCAGGTCAAGGGAGGTGATTCTCCTTCTCTGCTCCACTTTGTGAGACCTCACCTGGAGTACTGCATCCAGCTCTGGGTCCTGCAACATAAAAAGGACATGAACGTGTTGGATTGAGTCTGGAGGAGGGCCATGAAAAGATGATCAGAGGGCTGGAGCACCTCCCCTATGAAAAAAAGTTGAGAGAATTGGGATTGTTCAGCTTGGAGAAGAGAAGGCTCCAGGGAGACCTTATGGCAGCCTTAGAGTATCTGAAGAGGGCCTACAGGAAAGATAGGGAGGGATTTTTTACAAGGTCTTGTAGTGATAGGATGAAAGGTAACAGTTTTAAACTGAAAGAGGGTAGATTTAGATTAGATATAAAGAATTCTTCACTATGTGGTGGGACACTGGAACAGGTTGCCCAGAGAAGTTGTGGATGCCCCCTCCCTGGAAGTGTTCACGGCCAGGTTGGACAGGGCTTTGAGCAACCTGGTTGAGTGGTGGGTCACTCTGCCCATGGCAGAGGGGTTGGACTGGATGAGCTTTAACGTCTCTTCCAACCCAAACCATTCTGATACTACAATTTCTCAGGAGGTTGGCCTCCACTGAAGTTACACGTAGCAAGCCAGTAGTCCCCAGTTATAGGGCTATGTATGTTATTACAGCACGCTTCTTAGCAAGTTTTGTATCTGTGATGAAGGTTTGTCGTCTTTTCCATTGTAAATGCCTGGCTTAGAAAGCTTAAGCTTTTGTTAACAATGAATTATCACTGCTGGTGAAAAGTTTCTGGCTCCGAGTCACTTTAATGAAAAGTTTCTTCAATTTCTCTTCTGGTCTTAAGTTGTTGGGAAGATTATTCTTTTGTGTTTATTTTTTTCACCATACTGCAGCAGTGGATAGATCTTTTACTTGGGAAAGTCATGGGGCCTGTCAAAAGTGTTGAGGGAGACAAGTTTAAGGGGATATATGAAGGTAATTGCCGGGAATCGGACTGTCATCCTGCACAGCCAAGTACTCCTACTAACCCCAAAACGTATTCTTGATTTTGAATAGCAAGGCTGTTCTCTGATATTTTTATCCCAAGACCTGCAAAGAGCTCTGCCCTTTGCATGGCTTGGCTCTACAAACCCAAACTGGGCTTCATGGGAAGAAAAAAGATGATGTTTCAGGACGCTGTCCGTTCTCTGTGCAGAGAAGGTCACTTTTCTGTCTCACACAGGTGAAACCTGCAGAGGGGCCATGGATGTATCTGTGTTTCCAAAATTATCATGAGCTCTGCCATGGTAATACTGCTGGGCTCTTGTTTGGATGGAAGCAAGAATCCTTTGGATACAAAAGGAAGAAGTTGGTGTGGCAGAGGCTGCTTTAACTTCTGAAACCACTTCAGAGGAGTTGGCTCTGCAGTCAGCGGAGAAGGGAGGAGCCTTTAAAACTGTCACTAAAGGTCCCAAAGTAAAAATTGCATTGACTATTCTGTATCTGCAGCAACTAAATCAAATTCACCTTTGGTCCTTTTTTGAGAGATGAGGTAGGAGCTAGAGATCTTCCTTTTTCACAGATGAGGTAGGAGCTAGAAATGTCCCTTTCTTGCTTGGTGACAGGAAGACCCATACTGTCCAGAAACTGTTTCACAATTTACTGAATCAAATTTTTTTTCTATGGATGTTGTCCTAGTACCAGTACCTGATCCCATCACACATGCAGTAGGTGGCATCACACATGCAGTAGGTGGAGGTTTTGTGTTGTCTACTGTAAGCTCTGAGTTAAGTTCCAATATCCTTTAGAATTGCAAAGGGAAAATTAAAAGCCTCAGTACCACATTCCTTCAAAAATGGTTTCAACTGGTCTACAGTTAGGGTGTATCAAGACAAGAGGCAATTGGAGTATAAAGTATCATTGTTTGTACTTGGAAATTAATTAATGTTGGCTAGTATTTAAAATGGAAAGTGAAAAAGCTCGATGTGGAGAAGGGGAGGTTAAAGGTTTCTTTACTTGTGATTCCTTGGAAAAGACAGTATTCTCAGAAGGTTAAACAGAGCTGTTTGTGGCGTATTTGAATAACACTTCAAGTACTAAAGAGGTGACACATTTCAGGAAAGGCTATCACTCACTGAAATTCGTGGTGGTTTTGGTCTTATTTTACTGAATTGTAACACGTGAACTAAAATAGATGTTTCTAGAACTATTATTTAACAGGAGAATGAAGGAAGGAGACTGCTTCTAACTCTTCTCATTGTTTTATAGATTAGAAGTACAAACTGTTTTTCGTGATTTATTTTATGCAGTTCAACATATTATGTATTATTTTATTTTTCCCTAAGAAACTAAAAGAAGCATACTATCAACAGAAATTTAGATGTCTTTCCAAGTGCTGTATGCATAGTATAAAAAATGCAAGAAGTCCATGCAGGGGACAGTTCACACTGTAAATGCATAAGGGGTCCTGGAGCACAGATGGTGTAAGCAACTGTTTTGATACAACCTGGGGAGTTTGTTTTAAGACTAGCAGAGATAACGCAGTATTGGGGATAGCCTGAGGACGTAACAGGGTAAAGTCTGTAGGAGGAGGGGATTTTTTTTAGACTGACTGGCATAGTGAGAAGAGCTTGGGGGCTGTAGGCACTTTACTATTTCTGAAGTAGAAGCAACAGATTGAAAAACAGCTGGAGAGGACTCGCTCCGAGCTTGCTGGTTCCAAAGGGAAGTTAGGTGGTATCTGTGAGGCAGAGGGGTGGTAAGGTGCGATTTTCTTGGTGAGAGAGAGAGGTGACTTACAGCCTGTGCCACTTGGAGAGACTTGTTTGAAAGGAGGGAGGTTGTTGTATAAAACTGGTAAACATACTGAAACTGGTTTTTGATACCCGGTAGAATTATGGATTTTAGTTTCTAGGCTGCCCCTAGGTGTTGTGACCCTTGAGGACCTTCAGGTCTCTTGACAGCCAGGACTGTGAGGTCGGAGACCAGGGTCAGAGCAGTGATTTTGTAAGAAACAGTTGCCAGCTTGTTTTGAATCTGAAATTGAAACTGAGCTGAAATCTCCCGAGTTCTTGCCTAGTGCTTTATTTATATGACTGTTCTTCCTCCCAGATGAAGACTAGGAACAGTTCAAATGTCAGTCCTAGCCAACTGTAAGAAACTAATAATGTGCAGCTCAGTTAGTGTAAAGAAAGCTTGACATTTTGGTAAGGAAGCTCAGCCAGACCTAAATAAAGAACATGATTCCTCTTTGTAATACCAGATGCCCAAATAAAAATAGAAAAACTTCATCAACTTTCTTTCAAACTCTATAAGCTCCTCTAAAATGTGTCCTGCTAAAATTTTTAATAATCCAAACCAGTGCTCCCTCAGACAATCATTGAGTTCATATTGGGGTAGAATTAATAAGTAGTTTTAAAGTAAATTTTTCCAGCGTAGTTTATGTAAAATTAGAATAAATAGTTATCAGTGCATAATCTTTTCAGTTTTGAAATCGTAAGAAACAGTTCAGAACTGGATGGAAAAAATAACTTCATCAATTATGATCAAATCACCTGCGTGCACCTTGTGTCTCATGCCTATCATTTCTTGCCCTTGTTTTATGACTATTATTTAGGATATAAGGAAGAAGAATTCAGCTGGCCCTCATACCTAAAGGTTTGCAAGGCTCAAGCTGCTCCTAAATCACTGTTTGAAAACCAGAATGCAGTAAGTACTCACTTTTACTAATGGTGTGGAAAGTTGCTTATGTGTGTGGCAGAAACTGACAGCATGTTTCAGTGATGGCAGGCTTGAGACCTGAAATTTAGGATAAGAATGTTTACAACAAATTCGATAACAATCTCCAGTTCGCCTCTGCAATTCCGAGCCATTAATTTTTTACTAATCTGTTTAAACATCTGATCTGGCACATTCAGAAATGATACATTAAATGAAATTTAAGACTTTTTGCTAGTACTGTGTCTCATACCATAATGTGGAACAAGCACGATCGTTCAGAGTATCTAAGAGTTAAAAACCAATACATTTAGTTGTACTTGCTTCTTTAAGGCTTTTTTCTTTCATGAGCCATGAGTCTGTGTTTGAGCATTTCTCATGTCAACTAATTAGGCTACTGCCACTCTGTTGGGGCAGCTAATTGGGAAACATGGAAATGACATGAATATATTCATTGTGGACACCGGGGAGAGTTCTGGATTTATAGTATTTATCTTCAATTAATTGTCTTTCTGTATGTAGACAGTGATTCCATCGGGATTTCGAGTGGGAATGAAGCTGGAAGCCGTAGACAAGAAGAACCCGACTTTCATTTGTGTTGCTACGGTAACAGACATGGTGGACAATCGTTTTTTGGTTCATTTTGACAACTGGGATGAGAGTTACGACTACTGGTATGATGTTTTTGTTTTGTATCCTGGTGAGACATATCAGAAATGTGTTAGCTTTAAGCACTGTTTTCTGTGATGCTTCCCAGACTGTCGATACAGTTACCATACCGACTTTTGCCAGATTTGTAATTACTGCCACCAAGGTACATCTCAGCGGCAGACCAGAGGAATCCAATTTCCCGTGTTAGGTTGCACATAAAAAATTTCCAGAGATTGTGCTGAATGAGTGTACACGTGTGCTGGAGTTGTGGATTAATTTCTTCTTTCAGTTACTTAATATCTCTGAGGTTGATATCCTTAGTGAAGAACATGCACCATGATAATGTGACTGTACTTGGTTTACATGTAGTTGTAAATTGAAAGAAAGGCTGCATTTTTTCATAAGATTCTTGACCCACTTATGTTGTTCAGACTGAACCTTATCCATCTTCTGTAAGGCATCAGGATAGTGGCAAAACCTGGTTTTAGTCTTATGTGTTCTACATTCCTCTGAAAATTGGGATCCTGCTATCCTGATGTATATCAGAGATGACCTTTCTGCATGTTGTATGGTGGAGGGGCTTCTTGTATCTCTGCAGAAAAGTTAGTGGATGGAGCAGAGCATACAATGAGCATAAGGGTGCTGAAGGAAATTCAGACTTTGGCTGTCACAGTGCGGGTTTGTATTTGCACTTGCATCTTCTTTTGACAGATCATTTAGAGCAAAGTAATATACATAACATTATTTGAAGAGTAAGTTACTGCAGAACAGGTACAGCATTGTAAGCCTCTGTCTTGAGTTCAGCAGTAGCAACTTAATTGTATAGCTGAGTCTGTAAAACTAAATGAAGAAAGGGTTTTTTTAATCTGTATTTGATGACTGCTTAGGCACTATCTCAGTAAGAGTGATGTGAAAGTATTATGTAACTTCAAAACCTTGTGAGTCCATCTCTTGAAATAATAATTGTATGGGCTACATGACAAATAAGCTGTAAGAGAACTAAATTATTGAACAAGTGGTGAATAGACATTTCAGTGAAGTCAAGAACTGAATATCAAGATAATAGGCCATATGAGTCAAAGAACAGAAAGATTTGTGATTATTTCAGTGAAGAAGTGACACAGAACATACCTTTCCTCTACAAAGCGCCAGAAAACCAGGGACTGGGAAGAGATACTCTGAATTTCCTGATACTTAAATGCTCACTAGTAACAGTTATGCCGTTAATTAATAATGAAAGCAGTTAGGCAAGGCTTTTAGGGCAAGCACAATGCAATATAACCTGTAGTTTGTTCCAGAGGTAGTGTAGATATCTCTCTAAAGCATTGCACTGTGTATAGCAGACAAGCACTGAATTTCAAGCTTGTTAATACTCCCCAGTTAACAGAAATTTGTCCACCAGTCTTCTCAGAAGAGGGAAAAGCAGTTTTTAAGTACATAACCAGGCTTTACCTTTTTGCGGTCACAGTATTCTGAAGTGGGATTTCTGAATTTTATGTGTAGAACACATGAAATGTGTTCCCTCTCAAAGGGAGAGGGAAAATTGAAGTGGAAAATGTGTAGATGTTTGAGAAATCACTGGAGCTGTACTTCTACTGAAGCCAAGCTGAAGATTTGTGTTTTTGGTGAAATCATGAAATGCCTTTCTGGAAGGAGCAAGAAGATGCTGCTGAAAATGCTGTGCATGGAAATTAAATTTTGAGTGGTGTGGCCTTTGTTGTGATTGAGAAAGAGAGTGAAGAGAGGAAGAAGGAAAGAAAATGGGAGAAAAGGACAGAAAATTAAAATAGTGGTGGAATGTCTGACCAAGAGAGAGCCTGAAAATGGATCCTGAATGCATCCCACTTAGATTTTTAATTTTAGATACCAGGTTTGTAGGAGCCTTAAAATATCTTCGGTGCATAAGTTTCACATCTACCAGGTGGTGTCTGTAATTAAAAACAAAGAGTTCTGTTAGTATTACCCAGACTGGAGCCTCACAGTTTCCCTGCACCTGCATATAAGTTTCAATCTTAGAATTACAATGAAGGAGAAGTGTATGTAATTCATTCTTTTCAAACAAGGACCTTTCTTTTTCTGTATACGATTTGTGATTTAGTTAATTCGAGTAAACTGAAATTTTTCATTGAGCATAAAAGTTCTTTCTCTTCTTGGATAAATAAAAGAGACTGATTTTACTGGACTTAAGGCAACAGAAATCTATTACCATCACCTGAGGTTTTCTTAGGCTTCAGGCTTTCGGCCTGAAGTTACTCCCTGACTTTTCCTTGACCATTAGAAAATACATCAATGGTTGAAAATAAGTACCCTAGCTAGAATTAGTCATTGCTACAGCTCTTAATGCATGGTAGTGATAATTTCAGTGTACTATAAATCCTATTAAATTGTCCTTTAGCAGTGACTTTTAGAGGGAAGAAAAGTGAAGAAAATTGACAAAATTAAGACTTTCCTTCAGGAAGGAGAATTTTGACCGATACTACACAAGCTATCAAGTCCTTTCCATCTGTCCCATTTCTTTTGATGAAATGAATAATACTTCTTTGAGAGCAAGAGACATTCCTTCTGAGTGGAATTTCTGATTTTCTTAAGGTTGACTGAATCTGAAAGTAACATTTGGGAATCTTTAGGTATGTCTGCACTATGAATTAACTACAGGTCCATGCTGGCTTTCAGTTTTCCATTCTCTTGCATCTATTCTGCTTACACGCAGATTTACATTGCCTCAGGTTCCTAAGTTTTTGTCACCAAACCCAAACGCAGCCAGAGCTTGTGCAAGCAGGTGAAGCTGTGCTGGCTTGTTGCCACTTGCCCACAGGAGAGATGAAGCAATGGCAGCGCTGAAGATGCTGCAGCACAAACTCACTGTGTCAGAGGGTTTGGCTGCACTTATCCATGGCACAGTCTGAACTTCCCCTGCAGAGAAGGTGCTACCTTCAGTTGTTGGCGTCAGTTTACCAGGAGTGTGTCCCATGCTTCACTCACCTGTCCGTCTTGTGTAGAAAAAATGATTTCTAAAGCTCCTCATGAAGAAAAATCAGCTTTTGATTTTTTGAACTGCTTTCTGATCTATATGAGTTTAGGAACTTAGGTGGTTTTGATGTAATAATGAAGAAAAGGCCAGTTCTGCTCTCCACCAGCATCATCTACTGTGCTAACAGCCAGCCAAATCCTTAAAAGTTGTGCTCTGCTTTTTTTCATGTTAGAGATAATTAACTTTGCTCTGCTCTCTCTTTGAAAGGGCTTCTTTTTAAAGGGGTTATTTTATGCCAAGAAGAAGATAAAGCAATCTTAAAGAGCCATGTGTCACAGTGCATGATTTTAACTATTTAAATGGACCAGTATCTGACCCGAAAGCTCTAAAATTTCATGCAAATCACCACACAGCTATCTTACCAGACTTCAAATAGAAAATATGGTAATGTGGCATGCCATGCCATGCCATGCCCCGCCATGCCCCGCCCCACCCCTTCATGGGCCATGTTTAGAGAAATCTTGACCTAAAATAATCATCCTGACCTAAAAATAATACCAGCTTTACACTTGTCAGTGATGAAGTATTCTCACTTATGCACTAGATGGGGCTGCAGGATGTTTTCTGTGTTTTACTTTCTTTTTTTTTTTACTTCTTTATTTTATGCACGGTTTGTCTGACATCTCACCATCACGAAGTTGTATAAGTAGCGTTCTTGAGGGCATATTATTATTTATAAGTGTAACACATGTACATACGAGTGGTTTTTTTATAGATAACAATTTTATTAAAGATTGTATCTACATTTAATAAAATGAAAACCAAAGTACCAAAAGGTTGGTTTTTCCAAAAGGGAAAATTGGAAATTATTTCAAAACAGAAAATAAGTATAACATACAGCTTCTTTTAAAAAAAATACAATGACAAAAAAAAAACTCGGTCCAGATCTTCAGGTGGAGACCCAATGGGAAAATACTTTTCTAATGGAATTGAGTAGTCATTTTTTTAACAGTGAGCATTATCATCCATCTCTCTTGATCTGAATTTTATGAGCTGTATCTATGAAACAGGTTTTTGGGAAAAATTACCAGACAGCTGAAAGTGACCAATGGAAAATTACTAAGTCTTCTTCCAGCACTGAGTATCCTGTTGGGTCGTGCTCCCTTGCTGTGAGTTAAGGATTGCTGAATTGCACATGTATTTAGCAGTCCAGCTGACAAGTCTTGGGCTTAATCTGAAAGACTGTTGTTGTTCCTCCAAACTAGATAATATGTCCATGAAAAACCACACATCAAGGCATAACAGTTTTACTTTAAATTGTATGTGACTTTTACTGATAGAGCTCTACTTTTTATTGTTAAATGGACTGTTGGAAGCTAAAAGGCTGTGAAATCAGTAGATAAAGATGGACTGTATGACCTGTTTTTGCTGGAACAGGAATGGTTTTTTCCTGAGGCCACCATGGTTACAGAAGTTTCTTATTGGCTCATCTGTAATGACTGGGTTTATCTTTTAAAGCAAATCAAAATGTTGTGGATGTTTTATAGTGCTGCTTTGCAGTCCTGTGGTGTGTAGCACTCGTGGCTGCGTGTTCCATGTTTGCTGCCTTTGCTGTAATGTCAGAGCATCTTCCAGGAGAGCATCTTTTGTTGTGACATACCTTGGTCGCTTGCTGCTTCTTGAGTCTTCAAGGCGAGAAGCGTGTGCAGTGGCATTTACTTTTCAGAATTTTATAAAAATAGCAGTTCAAACTATGCTTGAAAAAGCAAAACAGAACAAATGCATTTAGAAGGTTTGTCCTGATAACTATTCTTACGCATCTTTCTCATCATTTTAAGTATAACACTGATAATACCATAGCGACTCATAAGCATGGGTGTTGTTCCCCAGTTTAACTTAGGAGTCTTTGGAAATAATTTTTTGACTTCACTCTAAAATATTTGATGAAGTACAAACATATGTCATTCCAGTGTGGAAGGATACCTCATCCATGTAAAATTTTTCCATTTAGAACTGGGATTGTTTAGCCTGGAGAAGAGAAGGCTGAGGGGAGACCTCATCACCACCTACAACTACCTAAAGGGAGGTTGTAGAGAGGTGGGTGCTGGTCTCTTCTCCCAGGTGATGGAGGATAGAACAAGGGGAAACGGCGCTAAGCTGTGCCAAGGGAGGTTCAGGTTAGAGATAAGGAGGAAGTTCTTTACTGAGAGGGTTGTCAGAGGCTGGAACAGGCTGCCCAGGGAGGTGGTGGAGTCACCATCCCTGGATGTATTTAAAGAGCGGGTAGACGAGGTACTTAGGGATATGGTTTAGGGGGTAGACAGGAACGGTTGGACATGATGATCTCAGAGGTCTTTTCCAACCGAGCGATTCTGTGATTCTGTGATTCTCACTTGAGAAGGATAGAAAAGAGACGTGCTGCCTTCCTTGCTCATCAGCTTCTCTTCACAGTTACTGAAAAGAGAAAGGATGAAGACGGAGTATGAAGCATTCACCTTTTCTGTGATTTGTTTGGGGCAAAGTGTTTCTAGGAGACAGATGCTGAGTTTTAGAAGTGCAGATTATCACAAAAGTCCTTCTGCTTCCTTTTATTAGTGGCAACTTCAGTGATTTAAAAAGTACCTGGTGTGATACTATAAATACTAAATATATACAATATGGCTTTTTATATTGTAGTAGGACAAAAGGTTGGTATTCTTGAAGTGAGTTCAATCCTTGGCTATTGTCAGAACCGTTACAGAGTCTATCAAAGGTAGGTTTTATCTGCTAAAAATTGATCTGTTTGGCATCATTACAAAGATAAAACTAGCAGAGCTGTTTCATACATAAAGCCACAAGATAATTGTAGAAGATTGACCAGTATTTTTAATCATTAGTGTTTGACTATTTTTATGTAGAAGGCTAGAGGAGTGCTTGTTGTGAGACAGTGCTTCTGAGACACCCAACCTACTTTACTGTTGCTGAACTACATCCATACTGAATCTGAGACATCATGTAAAATTACTTTTCAGATTTAAAAAAAGTGTTATTTAAATATGATGTTCTCCTTCTTTTTTTCTTTTATGCAGCAGAGGTTCAAACCTGCAATGTGACAGTAGCCCAGGGTTCAGTGTACAGTCTTTACTGTGCTGTGCTTCCTTTTGCAGTCCTTAAATATGTTCGTGTTCAAGGTCTGCAGATCCAGCATTTTGATCTGAGCCTTGAGATGTTGGAGTGCCTACTAATTTACCTTCAGCTTCTTTTTCTGTCATGCACAGTTCATTGCACCCTCTTCAGTACTACAGATTAACAACATGTGATATTTAAAGAAAAAATACCAATTAGTGTTGCTAATTAAGGGAACTTAATTAACGTGAACTTCCACCATGCTAATACTTTCTGGGTAGATACAGATTATTTTGTAACAATCAGGGAGAGCAGACCCACTGTTCAGGTGTTTTGCATTAGTAACTCTTGGGCTGAGGAGTCAGGGAGAGAATACCCTAACAGTTGAGACTTGTACTTCAGAGAGGAATTAAATAGAAACTGTCAATCACAATGAGTGATTCTGTGATTCTGAGTGTTTCAGTATTTTATGTATTGATTATTGAACTTTAAGTATATGTCTTCATGCATGGATGCTCTCTGCTTGTCTTCTTTTCTCGTGAAATATTTGAGGAGCGTTTGGAAAGTAGCATTCCTTCAGCAGAAGGAAGAGAGGTTGTTTCTATCTAGACTACCCCTTGGCTACTGAAGTTTGGTTTCTTGATCCCTCCCTGGGGAATGGCGAATGGAGGCCTTACCTGCTTCAGCTTACTCAGGCTGCAGTTTGTTGGCCTTGGTGGGTCCTTGGAGTGAGAAAGGCACTGGGCTCGTGGCCACTGGAGAGCTGGAAGCACTGATGAAATTCTCCAGAAGAGAGAGGGTGTATAGCTGGGAATATTTAATGTCAGCTACTGGAGCACCTTTAGGGGTAGGAAGTAGTGAAAGAGAGAGGGCACTGTAATGTTCAGTTTATCTAGGTAAATAAGAAATTAGATGGGACAGGCTCCTAAGAGAAGCGACGCCCCTAAGGATAGATCTGCCTGGGATTTACATGGTTATATATGAGTTTCCAACTAAATAGAGGCAAACGTTATGATTGCATGGTGTAGTGCAGTTCCTTACAGAATAATGCTAGTTTTTTGTGTCAGCATGATGTTCCTTAGTAACGCTGACTACATAAGTGCTATCTACTTCTTTAAAAAGCACTGTTAATTGTTCAGCAAACTCAAAACCAATCATTAAGTATCGATGCAGACATAGAGTTGATGCATGTTTCACAGCAGAGTCTGATGGCTTTTTACTTTTCCTGTAGATCATTCTTACTTTTTGCCTTTCCTAATAATATTAATAATGTAATGTAATGTAATATAA
>NW_010163477.1:0-22116 GCF_000695765.1 Mesitornis unicolor | reverse complement strand
GCGAGAGACCCACTTGCTTCTTTCTCTCCGCTGCCCGTCGTCCTGCTCGTCTGCGGGCACCGGCGCAGCTGGCTGCTCGTGGGTCTGGGGCCGCTCGCCCGCGCTAAAGCCGAGGCCTCGGGGGATGTGGGAGCTGCGGGACGACTGCTAGGCGGTAACGCGAACGGTTCCTTTGCCCCTAAGGTTGGGGCATGATGCAGGCTTAGAAAATGCTCATTTACTCATAATCCACAAAGTGTTAACTGGGAGGCCTTAACTCACTCCGTTCTTTGTACGAACTGATGCAGTTGATGACAGCGTTGATCGTGCTTGCAGAAGCGTAGTTACAAGAGAACCTTCAACAAGGTGTATTTTATTTGCAGTCGTGCTGACTTGTTTCTTTGGGGGGAAATGGGGTTACAGTTCTAGCTGAAGACACAAACTGATCTACATGTGTTTCGCGGTCCATTGGAAGAATGTCAGATGACAAAGATGTGCTTCGAGATGTGTGGTTTGGACGAATACCAACCTGTTTCACTTTGTATCAGGATGAGATAACTGAAAGGGAAGCTGAACCTTACTATGTGAGTATAACGAAGGTAGTCACAGTCCAATGCCATAGGTGTTTGTTTCCTTCATTCTCATCATATGTGCCACTACATGTTGTGAAAAAAACCATAACAAAACACTTTTTTCTTCTTGTTCCTGGTACCTGTGAGTACAGTAAGCCCTGTGATCATGCTGCATCATTTGTCTCTTTTCACAGCAGGTTCAATACTTTGAGCTTGTTTCACCAACGCGATAAACTTACCACAGATAATTTTTAAAAAGTCGACAAGTAATTAGGTAAAAGGAGGAGGCTCTATGTGTAGTCATGGTGAGTTTGTATGTTCTTGGATAGTGACTAGAAGAAGGGAGAGAACTTTCATGTTACCTTACTGCAGCAATAACTTCAGTCAGAGCTTTGTGCAATGTTAAACACAGAGATCAGTCGCCTGTGTAACACAAACCAATAACGAACGCTGGCTTCGCTATTTCTACTCATAGACTTTTTCTGCTCATTTTCTTTTCTTTAAATGTTAGCAGCCATGAGAGGCATAGCTCAGATGTAGAAAATGAGCCAGCAATGTGCCCTTTGCGGCCAAGAAGGCCAATGGCATCCTGGGGTGTATCAGAAGGGGTGTGGTGAGTAGGTCGAGAGAGGTTCTCCTTCCCCTCTACTCTGCCCTGGTGAGACCACATTTGGAATATTGTGTTCAGTTTTGGGCCCCTCAGTTCAAGAAGGACAGGGAGTTGCTTGAAAGAGTCCAGTGCAGAGCCACAAAGATGATGGAGGGAGCGGAGCAGCTCCCATATGAGGAGCGGCTGAGGGAGCTGGGTCTCTTTAGCTTGGAGAAGAGGAGACTGAGGGGTGACCTCATTGATGTTTATTAATTTGTAAAGAGCGAGTGTCAGGAGGAAGGAGCCAGGCTCTTCTCTTTGATGTCCAGTGACAGGACAAGGGGCAATGGGTGCAAGCTGGAGCATAGGAGGTTCCATGCGAACACTGGACCAGGCTGCCCAGAGAGGTTGTGGAGTCTCCTTCTCTGGAGACATTCAAGGCCAACCTGGACGCGTTCCTGTGTGACCTGGTCTAGGTGATCCTGCTCTGGCAGGGGGGTTGGAGTGGATGATCTTTCGAGGTCCCTTCCAACTCCTGTGATTCTGTGAAAAGTAGCTCTAATGTTCAGTGACTGAACTGAATTGCTAGCTGTTGATAAAAATGAGAGTGAGATGGATGTATTTGAGTTGTAAACTCGAAGGGCCTTCTGTAATCATGTTGTATTTTTTTATAGTGTACTCAGCAGTTTTCATCCTTTCAGCACCTAATAAACATTTGGTTGATAGACAATGTTAGCTGATTCAGTCAAACCCAAATTTGAAATGTAACAAGTATATGAGAATAAATCTTGTTCTACAAGTTATGTGATTCTGAAATCCTTAAATCTTGTCGTATCCCATTCTACTCTATTTGAAAATATTACTGGGTAGAAATATTTTTTTCTTTCATGTTCAACAACATCTTTATGTCATTAATTTCTGCATGTTCAAAGGGTTTTTGAAACCTAATAAAGTGTTAACACTTTTTGTTCAGTGATGATAGTGCTCTCCTTTCTATGCTTTAGTTTCACCACTAAAAAAAAAAAGGAGCACTTTTACCTCATGTGACTGACCTATTGTCAAATGCATCTGAGTTATCTAGAAGTTTCAGACTTTAAATTCTATGTATTTTTATATTTAAAAATAATTTAAAATATATATGTATGTATTGTATAAGAATTTCATGAAAGGAGTGAGTGTAAGTATAGAGATGTGCAGCCTTGGTCTGTTTAACATAGGCATGAAAACCGTGAGACCCCATTATCTTCATGGCGTGGCCAACTTTCTAAGCTTAAGAGATAGTTTTGAGCTGGTAGGGTTTCTTTTACTTACTCCACTTTAGGTGTGCACAGACATTCTCCAGGCTTATTTCTCTATTTCTGCAAATCTGGTTATTCACAGATCACAATTCTAAAATGTTATCTTGTTTTTCAGGCCATGTTGGAGCTGATAATACAGCTTCTTGAAGGGACCAAGGATTTGTAATAGTAAAAGGCAGAATAGCAATCAAGGCTTTAAATCATGGATTAGTTCTCGTGGTTTCAGAGTGCATCTACGTTAATGCTTTTGTCCAGTTCTGGAATGCATTTTTGAAGCAAGTCCTCGTAGTTTCCACTTAGTGTGCCCAGGTTTGCATCACACAGCAGTCTTATAGCCCACAAGCTGAATCATTTTCATGTGAAGCCGAAGCAGAAGTTGTGCTTCAGCTGCTAATGGGCATTTAAGGTACAGGATCAAGCTGGAGCTAAATTGAAGGGAAAAAAAACATCAAAATCCCCTAAATTGAAGTAAAAAACTTTGTGTAGTGAACGTTCTCAGCCCTTGACACCAGCTGTTCAGCTTTACACATCTGCTCTTATCTCACCTCAGTATTTGTTAATATAGATAAAATCTCTGTATCCCAGATTGCCTTCCATAAATTGGAGGGCTGCATGGGAAGGAAATACTGGCATCATTCTGTTAAGAGGGGAAAGAAGCTTCTGCTCTGAGGAACTTGCTTTATGAAGATGAAATCATGGACCTGGAGGGTGAAGGGTTAGAAAAACAACCCAGAATCCGTGTGATGGATTTCAGTTTGTGAGTGGTGTGGCAGGAGACCTTTGTCAGTCAGATGCATTAGCACTGCGCGGGAGTGATTCATGCATGTATTGCATTATGGCACAGTGTGGGGTACCAGAGCTAATTTAAAATGAGCTTGTCTATCTTTGAGAAAGAGTGGTGACATCAAGACTAAGCAGCTCAGGTGAAACACTCTCCCATTTCTTCCTGTAGTCAGTGCAGGTAGATTTCTGAAAAGTTACGCTGAAAATAGATATGTCAGGTTTCTTTGGAGTGTTTCCTACAGATGCTTGTGTTTGGAGTGGGCACGTAATGAGGAGCAGCTGGGTTGAATTACTTCTGTTGCTGAACTATCTGATTTTTCCCTAGTCCTAAATTGTTACAATTTTTATTTTAAAATGGTGCATCCTGGATGTATTTGATCAGACCAGTCCAATTCCTGTTAAGTCTAGCATTTTTCTAAAGTTCTGTAATCTGTTTTGCATCTGAAATAGTGTTGCTCTGCAACAAAACCCCTGGGCACAGCTGGAGATGTATTCTTTTATATGAAGATGTATTCTGAGTGTTTATTTAGGCATTAGGAATTCCTTGCATTTCATTTAACCTCTACAGAGAGCATTCCTGGTTATTATGATTAAATACTGTAGTAATACACAATATGCAAAAGGAAGGTAATGTGGTTTCTGTAATTTGGTGGATGGCATGTTCTAGCCCACTGTGGTTTATTCTGCCTGGTAATGTATTTGGAGATTTACTTTTTTTAATTTAATAATAAGAAATCCGAATCTTATTTGTTTGCCCTGTCCCGATCAGTTTTGTATAGCTATTTTTGTTTAAGCTGAGCGTATATGAATTGTGTGCATGTCTTTCACAATTTATTTCAAAGCTAGGGCTAGAAATCATACCAAAAGCAGTTGATTATTGCTGTCTTGTTTTTAATCAAGGACTAGTACCTGCTTATTTTAAAAGGATTGAATAATTACATTGGGTATGGCCATTGACTTATGAATTCAGATGTGAGTATGAATTTTTAGTACTTTTCCTCTGGACATGCTCAGGAATAGCATTTTAAATTACAGGAGATTGGGGTAAAAATCTTGTGTCAACTGGTCTTTCACCAAGTGTAGGGAACTGGTGGAGAAGAGATATTAAAAAGAGTAAGAAGAGCATAGTTCAAAGACGTTTTTGTTTGAAGGTCTTGCTTAACAGATTTAGTATACTTGCAAATCTATAGGATAATTATAACTAGAAAAGTGAGAGAGTTGCATCCTTTCATGTTTCCCATGGAAAGGGAAGAGTGTAGCAAGGTAGGAGAGGTCTGAAGCAAGAGTTCAGTAGGTGCTGCAAATGCTCAGCATCTCTGAAAAACAGGCAGTCCCTGTTAACCTAATTAACTTTGGGTGTTGTACTCCAAGGAGGCCCATTGGGAGTGCTGGCGGTGTTCTGTTAAATTCAGTTAAATGCTGTTTGGTTATTGTCTGTTCTCCAACTATGCTGAAATAGAAACTGCCTTGTTCTACAGACTGAAGTAAAATACTTTACAAAGGAAGTAAGTTATGCAGTTTAAAGGGTTATGTCTAACACTGTTGCAATCAATAATCCTTTAATACATTTATCAATTCCTGCATGATCGTTCCACATGTAGCATGCTGAAAACTGGCTCTTGTGGCAGTCCAGATGGCTCTCGTATGAGAATATACCAGCATTAATTTAACAGCAAATATCACATGGAAATAATATGGCATTATTACCAAAAATGTTTGGGTTTGATTGGAATAGCCTGGACTATATTGTCTCACGAACAATTAGTGCAGATATGTAGAATTAAGTTAATAGAGGAAAAGATTGTTGTCGTTGAAGTCATTGCGGTACCAAACAGTTCTCACTTGAGCATGTATTGGAATCCATTGAATTTATTGAGATGGTTTACATTTTAAAACTGAAGGCTGTGCTTCACTGCCTTGCTGAATTAGACTTCTATGAAAGAAAGTAGAAGCAATATGATGATGGTAATAAGAGCAACAGATGGAAAAAGAAAACCATATGGTAGATAAAAGATCAAGTGTTAACTGAATTTGATGACTCTGATAGTGGTGAGTCTTGATCTTTTCCAGTTTTCTATAATCCTAAAATTTAGTTGTTTCACAGATTTATGCAGATTAGTAACCTAATTGCAGCATTATGTAAAAAACAAATCCATTCTCTTTCATAAGAACTTATTCCATATTTCTTTCTTGTGAATCTGATATTTATAAATAGATTCTAGTATCATGGCCAAAATATTATCTAATTTATATATCAAAATGTGGTTTAATTGTTGGAGAGATTCTGGAAGAATCTAAAATTTTCTGTCAGGTAAAATACATCCTTACATCATTTGGGATGTCTATACCATAGGCATTCACTGAAGGCCTAGCATTATCCATATACTATAAAGAAAATATATTAAGAAACCACAGTGGTTATGAGGAACACCGGAAAACAATTTTTTCTCTTTCTCTAAATATGCAAAATGTAATTTATTTCTATTTATTCCTTAAGCCTATCTATTTTGTTAATAGTTAGGAAATGAAAATAACTTTACAGGATAAGATTAAATTGTCTACTCCACAGCTAAATGTTGTTTTATAAGGAGGTTAATCTTTTCTCATTGGGATACTGAAAGGCATTGTTCATTAAGGCTTACACACTGATGTATTTTAAGTAAATGTCCTATACAGTCATCAGTGAGTACACTTTTGATGCAGTCTGCTTAACTGCTCTTATTAGGCATGAGATTTTATAATAAAAGGGGAGGGTATGCAAATAAAAATAACACAGCATTCTGTTTTGGGTAGTGCATGACATTACACTTGAGAGGAAAAAAGGATAGCATACCAGAAAGCTGTAAGAAGGTGTCTTGTTTCAACTGATAAAATATTGACCGTTTTCTTTCTGATTTTAGTAGCCGGGCAAAGGTTAAATAGTGGAAGAATCATAGTAGTAACTAACATGTTGAATCGGCAAACCCAGTGCAAAGAACGTAGAAATTGCCAGCTACTGAAAATACAAAAGACACTTGGAAACCACGCCCCTAAGCAACTACTTTTCTTTATTTCTTTTAATTTTGTAGGATTTTCTTTTTTAAAATAATAGCTGATGCACAGTTGCTCATTCCAGTCAGTAAGAAATTAGACATGTTCCTATCTGTTTGTATGAAGAAGATTAAAAGCTTCATTCTTTGGCCTGCTTAAATACAGAATAGAAGCAATTAAATCCCACTCCCCTACCTCCCACCACATTGAAAGAATCAAGAACTTACTTTTTTTTACTATTTCTGTTTGTGTTAGAATATTGGATACTGCTATTCTACATTTTCTGAGTACATAATTTTATAGCCTTTCATTGAGTATTAGTAAGTAAACTTTCTAAAGGACATCTTACGTTAAAGAGGGCGTAGGGAAATGCTGTCTGAATTTTGGTTATGAAAATAAATACTTGTTACAGATTTTTATTATGTTAGTAAATTTTATGTGTACTTAAAGCTTCTATAATTTTTTTCAGTTGCTTTTGCCAAGAATAAGCTACTTGACACTGGTAACAGACAAAGTGAAGAAACACTTTCAGAAAGTTATGAAACAAGAAGAAGTTAGTGAAATATGGTTTGAATATGAAGGTACACCACTGAAATGGTGAGTTTATTTAAAGTTGTACCTTTACTCAATTTATCATGTAAAGAGTTATCAAGTTCAGCACAGTGTCAGTATTCTTCCTAAACTCATCACTCCATTGGGTTTCAAAGAATAGCAAAAGAAGAGGAGGGTAAGAAAAGCATGGTTTTTGGGAAAAACAAAAGAATTCATGTTGAACATATTTTTGATTATTATGCTTGTGCTTACTATATGTATAAGGCAGAAGTTGTGTTGCACCTACTGTTTTTGTTACTGTTGTTACTGTAATACGGAATGCCTGTGGTTTTTGCTTCATTTTTTCTTGCAGTAGAATCACCAAATCTTTGTTTAGCTTATTCTACCTTCTTCAAAGATACCTAATAACACAGCAAGGAAATATCATTTCTGGAGTCTGAATGCGAAAAGCTTATATGCCTAAAATTTGTCAAATGTGTGTGTAACCTTCAGTTTTCACTGGTGTCATATGTGCTTGTACTGTAAAACAGATAATTAATACTGATGCACAGACTCTTGTTGAATTCATTTATTTCAACTTTCTTGAACTAGTTGCTGTCGAGTGTATTTTTGTTCTGTCATATGGTCTATTAATGTATCTTTTTTTCTTTTTCCTTCAAAAAGGTGGGGTAACCAGACTGCCATTGCTTCATTTACTTAGTTTTCATAAATACTGTTCCTCAGATTTTGTTTCTTTCTATTTCTGCCATAAAGAGTTTTAAAGAAAACATTTTGAAAGCTGCAGTGCTTGCTAGCTCTATATAGATAGCATCAGCTCTCCAGAAAGCATTTAGTATTTTTGAATGCTGAAGAGATTTTATATCTCTCGTATCCTCTATATCAGCAGGATTGAGTGTACCCTCAGCAAGTTTACTGATGATATCAAGCTGGGTGATGAGGTTAATGTGTCAGAGGGAAGGGATGCCATTCAAAGGGACCTGGACAAGCTGGAGAAGTGGGCCCAGGTGAACCTCATGAGGTTCAACAAGGCTAAGTGCAGGGTCCTGCATCTGGGTCGGAACAATCCTCCTTACCAATACAAGCTAGGAGATGATGTGCTGGAAAGCAGCCCTGAGGGAAAGAACTTGGAGGTACTGGTAGATGAGAAGCTGGACATGAGCCACCAATGTGCATCTGCAGCCCAGAAGGCCAACAGCATCCTGGGCTGCATCACAAGAAGTGTGGCCAGCAGATCGAGGGAGGTGATTCTGCCCCTCTACTCTGCTCTGGTGAGACCTCACCTGGAGTACTGTGTTCAGCTTTGGAGTCTCCAACACAAAAAGGACTTTGAAGTGCTGGAGCGGGTGCAGAAGAGGGCCACAAAGATGATCAAAGGGCTGGAGCACCTCTCCGCTGAAGACAGGCTGAGAGAGTTGGGGTTGTTCAGGCTGGAGAAGAGAAGGCTCTGGGGGGACCTTATAGCAACCTTCCAATACCTGAAAGGTGCCTGTAAGAAATCTGGGGAAGAGCTGTTCACTAGGGCATGTAGCGATAGGATGAGGGGTAATGGTTTTAAACTAGAAAAGGGTAGATTTAGGTTGGATGTTAGGAAAAGGTTTTTCAATATGAGAGTGGTAGATCACTGGAACAGGTTGCCCAGAGAGGTTGGTGGAGGCCCCATCCCTGGAGATATTCAAGGTCAGGCTTGATGGGGCTCTGAGCAACCTGATTTGGTAACATTGTCCCTGCTCACTGCGGGGGGGTTGGTCTGAATGATCTTTAAAGGTCCCTTCCAACCCATTCTATGATTCT
Organism: Mesitornis unicolor; assembly: GCF_000695765.1. Classification (NCBI taxonomy): domain Eukaryota; kingdom Metazoa; phylum Chordata; class Aves; order Mesitornithiformes; family Mesitornithidae; genus Mesitornis; species Mesitornis unicolor. The sequence goes on along the minus strand of NW_010163477.1, from coordinate 13,522 downwards.
ATGTCTCTTTATTCCTTGTGTCATAATAGGAAAGAAAACTCAGTTTTAGCTTCTTGAACGTGGATTGTCTTGTCATTAGCAAGCTTCAAATCATAAGAGTCCCTTTGAACTTGGTCATGCAGTGGATCACTTCTAGTCTTCTATTTCTTCAAGAGTAACCCAGTGTAGACCTTGAAAATATGTAGATAGAGAAGCATAAAAACTAGCTCTTTTAACTTTTTTGAAACTGGCTGGCAAAACCAGCTCTAGACATATTTAAATTCTCTGGAATTTAATGATAGTTGGGTTCTTGGAGTGCCATAGTGACCGTGAGTCATGGATACCGTCTAAATAAACAGCAAGGTACCAAGTTTGTCCCAGTGTGTTGATAATCTTAGGCAGATAATGGCAGGAAAAATTTAAGTTTTCACTGAAGTTATAAGAAGAAAGGACAGAGAGGCATTTTACCTCAACCAAAAATAGATCTATGTTTCCTATAAGTTTTCAAATATCATTATGTTTAAACTACAAATAAAAAGATTAAATTATAGAATATAGGTATAGAATAAAAATATTAACTATTATTCTAAAATTAAGTTAGTAAACTCATTGAACATTGAAATGAAAATGAATTGTGTAATTATGACCTGCTAACTAAGGCTCTGATCTTTCAGAATATCTAAGCATACTCTGCCAGAAACAGCTCCCCTGATTTCAGTGGAATTGCTTTTGCAAGGAAAATACTATCTGCAAACCATTATTTTAGGAGAATGGTAATCCCCTGAATAGCTGAAGTTTGTTGCAGGGAAGACCCAAATACCAGAACTGAGAATTAGATTGAGCTAGTAGTTTGCAGAGGAAGAATAGTGAGCATTAATGCTTAATCCTTTAAAGTATGACTTCTGCATTCAAGAATCAAATAGAACTTGCTAGTAATATTGCGTATTTTAATTATTTACTGTGCACTGTGAGGTGATACTGCGTACAGTCTGTGTGGTTTCATACCTGGTTGGTATTTTGGGTATCTCTTTTCAGCTGCAGTTCTTCTGTTTTCCAGTGAGATTATGGAGGAAGTCTGAAACATGGTTTCAAATTCATGGTCTGCAACACTCAGACTAAGCCCCTGAAGGCTGATACAGCTCTCCAGGTCTGGAACTAGAGGGGCCTGGGACCTCCCACCAAGGTTGTTTGGGCAGGGAAAGATGGTCTCCTTGTCTGCTGGAAGTGTGTGCTGGGGGACAGTCTGTGTCGTGAGGTTAAGGAGCTGCAGAAAGAGGTCATCAATCAGACTGTGCAGCATCAGAGACTACAGAAGGAAATAGATCAAATCTTCTCAGAAACTGCAGCTACTGGAGTGTAAACCTGGAACTACATTGAAGAGATGCAGACAGGATCTGGGATCATTGGATTGGAAAATGTCTCCTAAGAGATGGAAGGGCTGGAAGTGTGTGACTTCTGGCAGCAGGGGGAAGACTCCTTCTCTACCTCCATTTCTGTAACTAGAGGATAGTTTCAGTGCTCTGGCTGCAGGTGAGGGACTGAAAGCTCTGTCCAGTGATGCATCTGAGATGAACTGTGCAGGGGCACCAGGAGCAAGTAGCAAGTGAAGTCAAAGGTCTGTATTCTGTTTGCTGTCCTTTTCAGTCTCTCCAGGATCTTGAACTCTGCCATTTCCTGGTCACTACCGGTAAAGCTGCCACTGGTTATCACAACCGGAACTATTTTGTCTTGTTAGCGAGCAACAGATTCAGCTGTGGGTCAGCTCTGGTCCATCCAATGCCTGTATCAAGAAGTCTTGACTTCGTGTCCCACTGTGTTGCTTTTCCAGCAGATGTCGGAGACTAACAAGAAGCAGGATCTGTGATGCAGAAACTGCTTGAGTTATTTAAAGAAAACTTCATCTACTTCATCACCTGGATTGCATTATCTGTAGCAAACTCTGTGTGACATTGCTTGTGCTAGTCTCTCCTCTGATCCTGAACAACAAGATCTCAACCAGCCTGTTGTCCATCCCATTAAGTTTCATACATCTAAGCTGCTTCCTCACATAAAGGCAACCTTCCCTTATCTGCCCTGCCTGTCTTTCCTGAGCAGCTTGTGTCTATCCATCCACAACAGCATTCTGGTTGTGCAAGCTGTCTCGCCACATCTCTGGTAACCCAGCATTAGTTTCTCCTGCTTATTTCCCAAACTGTGTGCATTTATGTACATACACTTGTGGTAAACTCTCTTCTACCCTCTCTTCTGATTTTGAGATCTCCCTTATAGCTGTCAATTTCACCACTTGCTTTTCACCCATGATCATTAATTTCTACTTGACTGTGCATTGTTATTCACACCCTTGTTGTTTATGGTCTAAAGGTTTCCTCACCAGGCTGGACAGCCTGAAGGCTTTTGCTCTCTTAGATGAATTCCATTTCTCCCTAGCAGTTTTTTATTCCCAGACTGTCCTGTGGCTGCAAAAGCTAAGTCCTTGCCACACCAGCTGCACAACCAGTTACTGACCTGCAGTTATTGACCAGCATTCACGCCTCTCTGAGCCTTTCTTCTTCAATGGCAAAATTGTGGAGATGCCACCTTGCCCCTGGAGCTGCATAAACTCGAGAGTTCCCGGAGAGCATTGTGATTTGTGTCCATATGGTTGAACAGCAAGGGCTACTGATCCAAGCACAGGACAAACATTGCCAGTCTGTCTGCAACTTCTTAAGCAGCAAACCTCGGCAGGTAGCAAGTGAGATTGGCAGATGGGGGAGGGCACTGTCTCGTGTAGGAGGGAGTCTGCTAGCACTGGGACTGCTTCCTCTTGGTGTGAATGTGCTGTTCAGGCTGCTCTGATGCTTTCTTAGAGCTTCCAGCCTCTTGTCTGCCACTGAGGCACTAACTGCAGGTCAAGGAGGAGCTTGCTCTCTCTTGCCAGAGATTGCAATGTGAGTCTCCATTCACCACTCCAATGACTGAAGGCCCTCTTTCTGTTAAGGTTCTCATCTCTGCAAGGTCTCAGTGAAGATGCTGTTGATCTCTTTTTATTTTCCTTGATGCTGTGCAGCCCGCTGACCTTCTGCAGCTCCTTAACTTGTTGACATAGCTCCTCCACTAACATACACCTCCTCTAGGGCAAGAACACTGCTTCTGCTTGCCCCAGCCCTCAGGAGAGGTCCCAAGCTCTCCTGACAGCTTGAGACCAGGAGAGCTGCATCCTCTCTCAGGATCTCTGCCTGAGTGAATGCCTCTGATGTGCCAGGGGTGGCTTCTTCAGCACATGCTAGGGGACCACACGCTGTAGCTTGTTACCATCCTGTCTGAGCACTTGCATGTGGCCTTCAGCAGCATTTCTGTCCCTTTTCTATAGATTGTGCTCTAGGCCTGGTAGTTGCACAGGTGTCTCTAGTATGAACTGGATGGATGTTTGACCCTTCCTAATTGGGAATTGGTGGAAGTCAGAAGATCAAAGCACTGTTTGATTAGGCATAGCTGACATATTCTTTGAAAATGATGGTTTGCTTAAAAGATCTAGGAAAAAAATTATTTCTTACTGAATACTAAAGGAAAAGGTAAGACTTTCTTCTGATGCAGCCAGAATTTCCCTCGATTAGACATTTGTTCATAGAAATTCCTAAACACCAGATTTTAGCCACATGATACACTTAGTTCCCTAAATAGTTCTGGAGTATAGGGCTTTTTTGTCCTGGATTTACTAGTTCATGTGACATATCTTGCTGAATTACTGCAGTAAATTATTCTGGTCTGAAAAAAAACTCCCAACTCATGTTGTCGCTTTCTGTCCTGGGTTCAGAAAAAAAACTGTTAGAAAAAGTAGTAATTAATTTTCCTTAATGTCCACCTGTCACTTTCAAAAGGAATTTAAGTACTTATCATGGTGTTTTCCAGGACTTCTCTCTCACTCTGAAGCCACTTTCTGTATAATAATAAAAGCAGTAATAAATTGACAATGGCTGGGAGTCAAGGTGGTGCTATACTTTTATAGATTGAAGACTTTCCAGAACCCATCTATTATTCTAGCAACTTATTTAAAAAAAAAAAGTGATCTCTTAGACATTTTCTCTTTGATATTTTTTCCATTATTTCCTTTGAAAGAGTTCTGTGGCATCTGCCTGTCCTTGGCTCCTACTCTAGTTAAGACCAGTTTAATTTCAAGAATCCAGTAATACTTTTTTTAAAATTATACCTTTCTGGGCTGGATGTTTCCCTTTGCTGTTATGCTTGTTTTATCTCTTCTTTTTTTTTTTTTTGTGGGTGGTGAAGGGACAAATCTTTAAAGGCTCTCTTGTGTTTTTGAATTCATTTTTTTTTAATTATTTTTTTATTTCTCCTGGTTACTGTAGGTTCTAGAGAGCATTTGTGTATTTCTTTAACTACAATGCCTATTTTTCAAAAAAGCTCAGAAACAGCATTGCAGCAGTACCACTGGAAGCCAGACCCTTAATGAGGGCATACTGGCTCTGAGCATAGGGTAGATACATGCTTAGGAATGGAATGAGAGAATCTTAGTGGGTTTTTAGTCCATGTACAGATTGACAAGTCCTGTTTTCTTCAAAACTTCTCTTTATGCCTCCCTTAATTCTTGAACCAGGTTTCATTGTGTTGGCCAAAAATTGTGTTTTTTTTCTGGGTAAATGAAAGGCGAATTTTTCATGGGAAACAAAAATTTTACTAACCAATATATTGTCCATTTTGTTCAGTTACCTTTTGCCATCTTTCAGACAACTTCATGATTCTACATTTAAGAAAGTTCTTATCTTTTTCATCAAAAAAGCCAGTTCCAAGGACTATTTGATATCCTTATCAACAGTGAAGGTTTTACCATTCAAGGCATTTTGTAAAGAACAAAACAAATGGTAGTCTGATGGTGCCAGGTCTGGTGAATATGATAGATGTGGTAACACCTCCCATCCAAGGTGCAACAATTTGTGACAAGTGACCAAACTTGTTTGTGGTCTAGTGCTATCATGGTGAAACACATCACCTTTGCAATTCACTAATTCTGGATGCTTCTGTTTGATGGCATCAATCAGTTTATCCAGTTGACAACAGTACACATCTGAATTAATGGTTTGGTTCCTTGAAAACAATGCAAAATACACAATAACTTTGAAATCCCGCCAGACTGACAGCATTGCCTTCCTTTGGTGACTATCTGCTTTTGGAGTGCTTTGAACTGGTTCATCACACTTGCTCCACCATCTTTTTCAGTCGTTGTTGCTGTAGATGATCCATTTGTCATTGTCCGTTATCATATGTTTCAAAAACGGGTTGTTTTCTTCACGTTTCAGGAGAGAATCACAGATGTCAACATGCTCAGTGAGAGGAATTTCTTTGAGCTCACATGGTACTCAAATATCGAGCTTCCTAACGTATCCAAGTTGTTTTAAATGGTTTTCAATGCTCGATTTCAATATGTTAAGATTACCAGCAATCTCTCATGTCACTGAATGCTGATTGATTTGACCAGTGCCTTAATTTTGTCGTTACCGGCTTCGATTTGCCTTCCTGAGCGTGGTACATCTTTAACATCAAAATCTTGGGACTGAAATTTAGCAAACCAGCTCAGATACTGATGTAGTTTAAAGGCATCTTCACCATACACATCACATAACTTTATAAGCTTGTGCAGCAGTTCTTCCTTTTCAGAAGAAATACAGCAAAATAACACAAAAATGTTCCTTTTTATTTTACATTTTGAAATCAGTGCAAAATAAATAATTGGTAATAAAAGTAGTGCACTTTCCTTTTCTAAGACAAGCTTGAACTGTCAGCTGTGAAGTTACATACTTAATTTGTGGTTTAAAATGAAGTTAGTTACATTTCAAGACACATATGTCCATCTATTTAAAAAAAAAAAGGCAATTACTTTTAGGCCAACCCAATATTATGAAGGAAATATAATGATACTAAAGCCATTTTTTATATGGAATCCTATTGCTTCCAGACTCTTAAAAAATGCTTGTAACTGTCAAAAGTAAGTGAAACATAGCATTATGTACAGACATTTCTGAAGGCTTCTGTTGGCTTCAGATTAAACAGCAGCGTGAGAGAGCTGGAATTTGAAGGAAAACGTCTTGTATCTTGGAATTGCTTCACTGCTCTTGTGAACTTTACTCTTAATGGAAAGCTGTGCTGTTGCATAGGAAACTTTCTCTCATGGTCTGCTGTCTTCATTAATCTCATGTGTTCTATGGAACAAAATGAGTTTAGGCCTGACCTTTTTCAAAATAAAAAAAATATATATTAACTGTGCAAAGCATGAGAATTTTACTGAAGAAAGCTTGACTACATGAACTTTATTTAGCAATTTACACGGGGTAGAAAGTACAGAGGTAGACCAAGGACTGATGCTTTTTTTTTTTTTGTAGCTAGGTGTTTTGTTGTATAAAGCGAAAGTAACCGAAAGTCATTGTTTGCGTTCCACTCAGTTGTCAAAGGAAATCTGATTTTTGTTACTTAGCTCATCTGGAAAACCACTTTTTCATTGACACTTGCTGAATCACTGTTGCAGTACTCAAGACATGATTGGTAGTTAGTAATAAAAGGTTTTAGTGGTAAAAACTTCATTACTAGTGAATCAAGATAAATCTGGATATGTACTATCTATTTTCTTTATTCCCTTTGTCAGGAAAACACAGTTTTAGGTACTTTCTTGATATTTCCCCCTATTCTTTTTTTTTTTGTAAGATGTTACAGATGCAATAGTAAGTTCAAGAACTGTAGTGCTGTTTGGGTTTTTATTTTTTAATTATTTTGCTGTTGTGAAGTGACTTTGCCTTAGCTTTGGGGTTAGCTCACCCGTAGAGGGTGCTAAAGCACTGTAGTGCGAGACATTAGCAGGTCAGGAAGTTGGCTTGCTACAGGTGTTTTTAGAGCAATACTCTTGGTTGTTGCTCTCTCGACTTTCAAAGCTTATGTACATGCTTGGCTCTGCATCCTGTGATCAGTCCCATTTAATTCAGTGAGGCTACTGAGTTCCCAGTTGTGTGCTTATCTCTTTGTAGGATGGAAAGCTCATAAGGCTCATTTAGTTAAGATTTTTGAAAGATAAGAGAATGGAGCTTGGTATGCTGAATGCAAAAAAAACCCCAAACCAACCAGCCAATAAAATTTATCAAAAATCTTGCCAGTGTCTGCTTGTGAGAAAATTGCAGAAAGACCTTTTTAGAATACCTGTGGAAGTTTTCTATATGTGAGATACATTCCTTATATTGCTGGAGGCTCTATCTTCTAATGAATTTAGAGGAGGCAAAACTATAAGATAGAAATTAATATTTGGAGGAACCAGTTTCTTTGTATAACTACTTTAATCTAGAATACCACTGGAATACAGAACTCCAATTAATCTTTTTTTTGCCATTCCATTCTTCTAATTTGATAGTAAAGTTACAGAGTTCACCTTGATCTATCTTCTTTCAGCCCTTTTACAGATATGTCATTTTTCCACTTTACTACTTATTCTTTACAGTGACGTCAGGCAGGTAGAAGAGGGAAGAGATGTTAAGGGTCAATGTGATATAAACCCATGGTATTTAAATATCTGAAAGCTTGTATACTTTTCTGTCAGACCAGCTATTTCTACCATTATCAAGCTTTTTAACAAAAAAATACTGTTTTGAAGGATTCTGCAGACCAGCTGTTGGCCACTTATGCTGTTGCAGTGTTTTGTGCATGCAGCTTGGAATCCACTGGTTTAGATATTGAACTTGTAAATTCCAGACTTGGTTCTGCTAGAACCTGTCAGTCATACGTACCTGCCTGTATAACTTCTCTGAATAAGTAATAATGAATGTTAATTGTGGGAGTCAGCTATTTTTTAATGTGGATGCAGTTATGATAACTGTTATTTGTAGAACTAAATGCACAGCTTTTATTTTCATTTAGTATCTTTTCTTTCTTAGGCATTACCCAATTGGTTTGCTCTTTGATCTCCATGCATCAAATACAGCCCTTCCTTGGAGCATTACAGTGCATTTCAAGGTAAATATGCCTTTAGTTAAGAACAAGTGAGCATGGGACTACATGAAATTTGGAAGCTAGGAAAAAGTTTCATAGTTATTTTATAAATCAGTGAATGGTATGACTTGAAAGGGAGAATGGTAATTCTTCAGGAATCACCTAAAGTTTTCTGTGAATCTATGACTGTTTTCTGTGAGATTGTATGTACTTTCAAATTGCCACCTTTGAAAATGATTCTGTTATAATCTGAAAATCCAGAATTCTTAAGGTAAGTTATGGGACTATGCCTGAGCAATTGAGTGGATATAAGGGAAGAACTTCCTGGAATGTTTTTAATTCAGTCGTCTTGAGTTGACTGAAGATTGAAAAATATTCATCCTTTTATGTGCATGAGCATGGATATGAGATACTGTAGAAATCCATGAAGTCAGGGAATGCTGTTGTCTTTCATGTAGGTCTCCATTAGCGAAATGAGTGAAATGAGTTTGGTCTTGTGACAGCTTAGTCATAGAGGAGATATTATTTTGATTACACATTTTAAAAGCATTAGGTATGACTTCACAGCACCACTGATCAAGCTTTGCTCAGAAGAATACTTGTACAGTGTTAGCTTTGGTGCAGGATTCTTTCATACTCTGAAATGCATTGAGACGATAATCACAGGTATGTTTTGAAGTCAAAATCGCAACTAGAAATCATGGTATTTAATTTTGAGACTTTAATTTCTCCATTGTGAAAGAAGCAATGCAACAGGAAAACTGCAGATTAATAGGTTTGACTTTCGTGTGTGAGATTTGAGATAAAATGAAAAGCATATTGGGAAGCAGTTGTGTTGAACGTTTTCACTCAAATTCTTCTCTTGAAAGTCTCTTAGAAAAGATCTTGTTAGCAGGATTAGTCTGACTCTTTTTGGAAGGGTGCACTGGAATTACACATTCTTATGATCTGTATTTCCACATGTTGAAACTTTTAAAATGACTGGCTGAATGAATGAATCCAAAGATGGGGATGTTGTTGAAACCATTGTGATTTTGACACTTCTGTCTGGTATGTGTCAGAGAGAGCTGGGATGAAGAAACTTCTAGAGTCTTTTGAAGAAACTGTAGGGAGTCTTGTTTCATAAATCATGATTTAATTGTTACACATTCTGAGAGATCTGGGAGATTAACAGTGGCAGTGCATGCATGTTGCTATCCCGAAGCAGAGCCATCTTGAGAAGCAAATTGCAGCACCATAGTGCTTTTAAGTTTCTGGTAGTAACGTAAACTGACTTTAATGTCCTTATGTTGTTGCTTACTGAAAGATCAGATAATCAAAGTTTCTCTCAAAGGTGTACATTAAAGATCAGCAGAAATAATTTACCTCTGAGGCGGTAAAGTATTTTGAAAGCTGATGTAATTTAGTTTTAAAAAATATAACACCTTGGATTAAACACCTGCTTAATCTCTCTTCCTGTTTTTGATGTAATCTGAAAGTTTATTTAAATAAGCCCTTCTTAATCTTTAAAGTCGAACCATAACTGAAATATATCAAAGTATGTCAAAATATTGAAGACATTTTCCTATGTTGCAGTTTCTTTCAGCGAAATAGTTTAGGTGTGGGATTTCTGCGTGGATTATTCTTTTCATTTGTGTGTAGTTATTCTTCAAAGAGCCATAGTTTTTATTTGGCTTAGTTGAACAGTATTAGATTTTCCTGGAGTTTAACTTTTGTTGTCCTGGCTTTCTCCTTTTACCGAAACATGCAGTCAACATCACTATCTCAAGAACATCTGTAAAGAGTGTTTTTTATTTCCCCCACCCATCAGTTTTACTTGTTTAAAGTCAAAAACATGAAAAAAGTTTAGTTCTGTTCAGCAGAAGTTTGAAAATTGACAGAAACTTGTAATTGTCCTCCTGTGTTATGTATGCAGACCAAATAATAAACTCACTGTTTGCATTGAAGAAACACTTTATTAATTTGTACTTCTGGTGTGCAATAAAACAACATGCATTTATATCTCTAGTGAAGTTGAAATACAGTTGCCTTAAATAGTTGTAAAAGGACAAGCTTGAACAGAGTACTAAAGTCTGAGAATCAAGAGAAGCTGTAGTCTGGGAAGTTGCTTTTGTTACCCAGGTGTGGCTTTATGGGGAGGTGGGAAACTCCATCCTTTCCTGCTAATCTCATCTCGTGCTGCTCTGTGGTGTGCTTAGCACTGTTCATGTTCTCGGCATGGTAACCTACTCTCCAGATTTTGGGCAGTAGATAAGAGGTGGTGAACTGCTCTGGAAACGGTAGCAGAGAGGGGAAATTGGGTGTGCCAGGGGAAAGGCTAATGTTCTCCCTCTGCTGAAGCCCTTAGCTGCTGGTGATTGCCTCTCCACCCATGGCCTGATGTAGAGGATCTGGTTTTGTATGACAACAGCTGTCATCTTGGTTTTCTTAGCTAAAAATTGGGTCAGGTGTATAAATGAAGCCAGAAGTATAAATGAGGGCTTTCTAAAATTAATCTTTAAAAAAAAAAATTTTTTTTTAAGGGGGAAAAAAAAACCCAAAAAACACAAGCTGCTGATGGTAACTAAACACAATTACATGGATGCTCTGCCTGCCACTGGATGTGTTCCTTATGGGTTTTAATGCCATATTATTGGTATAGTTTTCTGCAAATGTAGCCTAATGCAACTGGACTGTTGTGGTATAAACAAATGTTTTGTGAACTAGAACTGATAGATAAACATGGGTGGATGGAGTTATGAAACCAGACTGTTGAAATTACCTGTGATGCTTTTGGAACAGTTTTATGTGAGAGGTCATTTGGTGCTCCTGTCTGTACAGACGTTTCCTGCTTCTTTATGACCAAGTTAATGCTGCAAGTGTCTACTGGCATGTGAAGCAAAACCAATATTACTTGAGCTTTCTAAGAAAATCAGAGTCAGCACTTAATAACTTTTCTTTCAGAGATACAGAACATGTAGGAAGTAGGACATCACCAGTAAGAGTACTTGAATTAAAGCTGCTTATGGGATCTGTTAAAACTTTCTGCAAATTCTGTAGCTGTATAGCCAGGGATGGCTACCAGCTTGTTTACAGTTGTCTGTCTTCAAAGAACTGGATAAATCTATTTACATTTGATCATTATTTCTTCCAGTAGAAAGAAAACAAGTAGAATTAAAATAAACCATAACAAACAACAAAACAACAAATAAAGCAACAACAACATTTAAGTATAAAACTTATTCTGTGCCCCAGGTTATAAATCAGTGGGGATGCCATATTTTCTGTTGGTAGTCTCATGTAGATGAAACTGTTTCATATGTCTCTTATAGATGCAAGAGTGTCGTTTTCTAAGTTATCACTTTTGTATTTGTGTTTTTCAGCTTCTGCTCACAGTACTGGATAGAAATGTGTCAGTGTTTTTCTTCTAAAGAAAAAAGTAGACAGCACTGAGATTGTAGGAGTGTTTTCCAGTCTTCCACATTATTATCCCTTAGAAGCTGGGAAAATGAATCATGACACACCTTTGTACTACTGTGTCTAGATTCTTTCCACTTGCTTAGCTGGCTTTGACCAGTTTTAAATATCTCCTTGCTGTTCTGCAGTGTTTGTTCTCTGGATCATATACCCAGGGAGTTATATGGGCTGTAATTTGAAACTCATTGTAAGAAATTCAGCAGGGAGATACGTACCTGTATTAATACAAGAATGTCCAAAAAAAAGACCCTGCAGCTCAATATTTAGACATGAGTGTAACAAAACAGTTGTAGTAAAACTGTTGTTTTCATAAACTTAGCTAAAGGTTCAGCTTTTAACTGTGAAAGTCAGTTTCTAGGTTTCTGTATTACTCGGCATTAGGTACATTCCACTGTTTAATCTTTTTTTGAGGGATGTCACTGGCTCACTTTGAATTCTTGCATGTAAAGAACTTTTTTGATCTTGAAGTATGCTATTTCTGACCGTTTGTTTGTTCTGGATTGGTTACCAGACTTTACTTTTTTTTATTTGAGCAAGTAAGTTAAACTTCTAAAAGTATTTTACAGGCCTATGCAGATGTCAGTTGGCAAGTAACAATCCCAGTAATGTGTTCCATTCGTCTTGGGCCCAGTTACGCTGAGACAGTCGGCTTTATGGAGGAGAAAGGAGTACGGTCTGCCCTAGAAGGAGAACTTTCCTTTCTGTTCTGTCCTCTTTAGTGTCTTTAGACTTGGCTATCCCCATATGAGAAACAAGCTTCATCTCTGTCCTTAGATTTCTAGTCAGCTCTACATATATCAGTCCTAAGTAAAAATAGCACTCCATTTGAGTTCAACACCAAACCGTGTATACTTCAGTGGAAAAGATACTAGCAGTCATCTTTTCTCTTTATACTCCTGCTTTTGGAAGATACTTATCCATTTGAACCACAGTTTCCAGAGTCTGAGTTCACTGAGTTCAAGTTCATAAGGAGGAATTGCTATATGAAATTCAATTGTTTAATTTCCAATTATTTTCAATAACCTAACAAGGATGGAACTATCATTCTTGTCCTCAGAATTTCCTTTGGGTAAGACAACCTCCAGCTTCCTTTCATATTGCGAACTGTTAGTGGTTCTTGGATATTTTGAGTTCTCATAGTTTGAAACAGTCTTCCCTATATTTTCTGGGTTTATGTGGAATAGGGAAGGTATGGGTTTTTCCAGCGTTGTATTGCTCCTACTATGACATGTTAACTATGTTGTAAAAGCCTTTGAAAAATATACCATTATATGTACTTGTATTTTCAAAATGGTTTTGACAGTACCTCACAAAAGCTTTTTTTTTAAATAGCCAGTTTGTAGTGGGTTAAGAGGAAGAGTCCACTTGTAGAATAACAGATGTGAATTTAAATTATAAAAATATGTGGCAAACCCTTGTCATGAAGCAGAGTACTAATGATGCCACTCTGGTTCTGGGGCTTTGCACTGTTCAACATAATCATAAGCAACTATGAAAAGAAAATAACTAATGGGATAAAACATGCTGGGTTTTTAAGTCTTTGAAAACTAAAGACAATTTTTTATAATGAATGCTTGTAAAATGGCAAACGATACTAAGTGTCAATAAAAGAAAAATTAGGCAAATAACAACCCTAACTGTATACCTATGTAATGCTGAACTTCTGATTAGTTCATTTCCAAAGAAATAATTTTTATACATGTACAAGATTCACTGTTGTAATTCCTTAATAAATGAATTAGGAAAGGTAGTTGTCATTTACTGAAGGGATGGAAGTCAATAGGAATTGGGTGCTTGTCACTGAATTCTCATTTTCTCCTGTTCATTGCCAGAGAATTGAACATCTGCTTGAAAACATGTTAAAATTCTTCATTTCCTGAATTTTGAATATAAAGGCCTAAATACTTCCGCTCCTGTGCTTAAATGTATTTATCAAGTTGAAGTTGGGTGATCTTGAGTAGTTTCTTCTTTTACAGAAAACTGTTCAGCCTGTATGTTTCCTGAAATACTTTTCACTGTAAAACCTTTCTTGTCAGCAGAGAGAATGGTTGCTACCTTCTTCTATAAGTAGAAGATTCCATTGTGCTTCTTTTGTTTAAATAAAATTTATAAAATAAATAAAATAAAT
>NW_010163476.1:0-523 GCF_000695765.1 Mesitornis unicolor | reverse complement strand
AATATTTTCAATAGTGCTTTGCAAAGAAAAACATCAAGGAAGATACAAGTACCTCTAGTGGGAAGAGCAAAACTACGCTCACTCAAGCTCAATTTTTGTTTAGAAACACAAATTCAGATGTAAAGAAAGAACAGAACAGAACAGGGTTTTCTCTGACCCTTCCTTTGAGCCAGCAGTCTAATCTTATATCTGGAGGCAGGTTACAGATGTCCCGAAACTGGGGGGCACATGCAACACGCCTCAGATGGGGCACCTGTCAGGAAGGATTCTGTTGATGAGTCTGAGGTGCTTGCTCCAATTATCTCATCATAGTGACACTCACTATGCAATGCAATCAGCTTCCAGCTAATAATTGTAGATTACCCCTAATGAATTCAATAACAACACAGAAGCCACATCAGCCAGAGCATTTCCATTAAAGCCCTCAGGCAGTACAAGCCCACCCATCTTCGAACAGCTGGGGGTTGGTGAGAAGAGGCAGAGGTTGGAAATGGCCACAGTAGGAAGGGCAGAGTCTTGGCCA
>NW_010163475.1:0-8020 GCF_000695765.1 Mesitornis unicolor | reverse complement strand
TCAAAGGCCTTACTAAAGTCCAGGCAGACAAAGAAAAATATATTGAACTGCTGCTCATTTTTAGCACCCTCTCATCAGGTGAAATGAGGCAAGAATCCTCAAGGGAAAAAAAGAGTGGATATTTGTCCTGAATGAGGCTGGTCCTACAGTTACTTTTTATCCTCAGTCCCGAATTCATCTGCCCTCAAATTACAGGATGTATTTCCAGGAATAGATTCAATATATTATGTAGTTCAGCGACACAAACACTGCCAGAATCGACTGTATGGTACAGCAAGAGACACGGTTTCATCTGGCTCCTGCTTCAGAGGTAACTGAGTCTCTGACAGGCACTGTCAAAGGGGAGATGAAAAGCAGCATCTATTTTTTTTTTTCCTGCCCTTTTTCCCTCTCTAAAAATGGGATTGTGTGTTTGCAGAGAGGAACGTCTTGAAGGAAAACACACTCTTACAAAGCAGACCAAAAGAATGAATGTATGCATAATCTAAAATGAGTTTGTGTATAATCTAAAAACCTGAAAGCTGTTTAAAATATAATTTATGGTCAATTTTGCTTAAAGAAATGGGTGCCTCACTGGAAAACAAAAAACAAGCAAGCGATTTCAGCCCGTGATGTCTACAGAAGCATCCTGAGGCCAAAGCTGCTGACCCCAGTTGTCTGTAACAGTATATCCCACGCCCGCGTGCTTTTGGCTGGCCATCGGCACGTCAGCCGCAGTCCTGGGAGGTCGTTCACGGTGCTGGCAGGCACGGTGACACGTGAAAGCTCACCCGTCAGCGCTGCCCTGGCGCGAGGAGCCCATGGGGTGAGCAGGGGTAACCTAAACCCATCCATGGACAGACCCCATCTTTCCTCACTGTCCCCAGGGGCTGGGACAGCATCTGCTCACACCCTCTCTTGGCATCTTTGTGGGTGCCAACTTACAGTTCGGGAAGGCTGGGGTGCTGTCTAGATTAGGAGGGAATAAAAGGCTGATTTTTAAGTTTGTTTTCTAAACGTTTTCAAATGTCACAGATGCTTTGTGTAGACAGAGTTTAGTATCAGCAAGCTGGCTGTGGTTGCCCCCAGGGCGGTTTGTTTGAAGATGAGGTTGTAATTGCTGTGAGTGGGTTGGATGCAAATCTGCAAAAATGGCTTCCTCATTGCCTGTGCTGTTGGTGTGGCTTGATCCAAGGCAAAGCAGAGAGCTGAGGCCATAGGCTGGTGAAACCCAGTGCTCACGTTAGCCTGGACCATTCCCTGGCTGCCCTTCACCCGTAACTGAAGGTACGCGGGGCAGGTGCGGTGCTGTACAATGAACACGTTGTGCTGTGTATGTGCACATGTTAATGAACCCCCGAGTCTGCAGAAATCTGCAGCTGGAAGTGTGCACCACGGCTTTGTGCAGAGCGCGGGGTGGTGTGCCCGGTGCTGGGGGCCATCTGTGACCGCTCTGCACGCTGTCTACTTCCACGGCACTGTTAATTGCATGGACCCAGTCAGACCAGGCACACGTTCGTCAAGTTTCTGAAGGACAGGCATGCTCACCAGCAAGGCCAAGTGAAACCTGTCCTGTCCAAAAGTCACCCTCTGACTTCTCTTCCAGTGGGTGAAGCACTTACAGATGTCCAGGTGCCACAATAGCTGATCCATGCTTGCAGATGAAGCAGAGCTCTGAAGCTCGCTCCTACTGTGTGAGCCAGCAGGGCTCAAGCAGTTGTGATAAAAGCCTCCCCTTTCCTTCAATGACAGGAGCTTTGAGCGCTAGTAGCTATCAGATGTCTCTTCAGTTGTCAGGTTCAGGCCAAACTCATCCCTGGTGGTTTTAATTGAAGCTTCATGGAAATGAGTCCCATTAAAACAGTGAGGTGAGGGAGGCAAAAAGCAGCGTAAACAGGAGGACATAAGAGAGAAGTCTTTGTTCTTGTGTCCCCAGAGCAGCCCAGAATGGTCTGGGAACAGTGTGGTGTCCCTAGCTAGGAAAACAGCACCTCTCTGTCTCTGAACTTCCCTGACCTTTTACGTTATTTCAGACTCATTCTCTGGAGTTCAAGGTACTGGCTGTGCTTCAGGAATTCGCAAGCGTAAACACTCATCAGTGTGGCTGGCACTATGATGAGATGAAAAGGGAGTTGGGAAATAATAAAACACATCCAAAAGCCAAACAAAAAGTGAACAGGGTTTGTAAACAAAGCATGTAGAGCTTCCCCAGGGCTGCCCAGAATGCCCACTTCCTTCCGCCCTCCCTTCCCTCCCGGTCCCAAGGCTTTCAAAGCCATACAGGGCTTTTATCATAACTTTAATACAGCGTATGAATTAGGGAGGTGTTTCACTTAAGTCAAGGCAACTAGTTAGTAGGAAATTCCCAAGTCCATCAGGCAGCTGCTGGTTTAGCTGTAAGTGTAGTATTTCCACAGCCTGACTGTAAATCTATTTTTTTATCCCTTTCTGTTCCTCCCGTGTGCAGGGAACCATCCCATGCTGAGCACATCGCTGCCCACTCCTGTGCTGGGACTGCACTTTTTTATGTTGCATCTGTCCTTGATCTAATCTGGATTTGGTGCTACTGAAGTATGCGACACGTCATGAAAACTGGCAGTGCCAAAGCGAGAAGTCTGACTCGGGGAAAATCTCCTATACAAAGGCTGCTCATTCATTTTCCCCTGTGCCTTTCGGATGAGGTTATTGAGCTTAATGTGATATAACCCGATTTAAAGTTTCACAAAGGACTTCCAGGCCTAGGTTGACTCCCAGGTTTTGGCACACATTGGCAGTGCTGCTGTTCTGGCACTGAACAATCTGGACCGTGTTATATGGAGTGGTGTCAAAGGGCACAGGTGACCATAGCTGCGTGTTTTGTGCAGGGTAGTTACGCAAAGTCAGTCTCACTTGTCCTGGTGCAGCTGTGCAGCCAGGACACCTTCTTTCCTTCCCCTGCTTCACCACCCACCAACCAGTCTTTGGGTTTTTTTTATCTTCTGCTTTTCCTCTGCCTGTGAAACATCTGTAGGTAATTAAACCCACACTTCAGCCTGTCTCTTGAGCTGCAAGCAGGCACATATGGAATAACACATGTGCTGTGTACAACCAGCTGCAGCCCCTCTAACAGCTGCTAAATCCAGCATGTGCCATTCCCTGTGACTTGCATGCTGCCTCTCCTTGCCGCACATGGAGGAGCCCCAGGGACTCTCTTGAGGCTGTGGGTGTGCATGCAGACCTGTGCCTCTCCCCTTCAGCTCCTCCTGGGACTGAGATCACACACTGGCTCCTCAATAACCTTCAAAGTCTGTGCTGACCCCACTTTCTGGATGCTCAAATGTACATTCTCCTCAAGCAGACTCAGCCAAGCCATTGACTGCTTTTCCGCCCAGCTGAGGAGTGCTGGTGTCCTGGCCATCATTCTCTCCCGTCACCTCCCTCCCTCACCAAGCTGCATGCCTGTATTTCCATCAACCACAAACATGAGTTTGGTCTCACTGATTTTCTGACCTGGCATCTCATCTAGAAAAGTACTCCAAGCACAGGCAAGTTCACACTTTGGTGATGCTACATTTAAACTACACTTTTACTAAAGCTGGAATCACCTTGGTAGACATTTACCTGCGTGAAGTCTCCTCAGTTCTCCACACTTCACCTTGAAATGGAGATGATACTGTAGCACCTAAGAACCAGAGATTTTTTCTTCCAGTTTTGTCTTCTCTGAATCCTTTATCATTGCTGAGTTTCTCTATCCTTTCTCCTGCCCTGTTAAGGACCGAGTGCCCTCAGGAGTATGTTGTACATACAAAGGCCAGGGCTGGATTAACTGCTGTCATCTACTTTCTTTAACTGGCTGTGCTACTGCAAAGCAGCTGGGTAGGGCCTGTCCTAATGTACTCAAGGAGATGGTGACTCAGGTCTGTGTCCCAGTGCTGTGTGGGAACTGCTGGGCAGGAGTATGGAAAATGTTGAAGAAGTGACTGAAATCATGTGAACTGTGCTGGTTTTAGACTTGGAAATATGTGATTGATACCACTTGTAAACATGTTTCTATTGCAATCGTTTTCAAATGTGACGTGACCTGATAAGCATGAGCTTTTCATAGGGAAGTCAGAGAAGATAAAACTATGTGTGCAAGAGGGAGCCAGGAGATAGGGAAGCACCTCCAGATATGTCTGGCTGCACTTGTCAAATGAGGGTGGCTGTCTCACCCCCTGACAAGGTGAGTACTATTTCCCAGGCCAGTGGTGGAGCTGCCATAAACTGGAGCTGCACCCACAGCCAGCTGCTTGGCCTGGGCTGGCAAGCCATGGCATGGGGAGAGCAAGTGTGTAGTGAAACATCTATGGGATAGGACACTGTCCTTCTGTGTCACCCTTGGCCTGGCACTCCCAAGTGCCAAGGTGGTGTGACTGCCTCCAAGCAGCAATTATCTCCTTCACACTTGGTTCATCAGAGGCAAGCCACTGTGGTCCCCCATGTTTGAGCAGTGGTACAAACATAAGCTGGGCATACAGCAAATGCTGCAGGGTGCCATCTCTCCTCACTCACATGTGGTCAAAGTTCATATCTGGGATGGTAACCTTTTAAATTCATCAGCTGACCAAAATGTGCCCAGATCCCAGGCTCACAGGACACAATAAAGGCCTCAGGTGAAATAAGTTACACAGCACATCATGGTCTCTCTTGGTGACTTGAAGATGCAGTGGCAGGATGACAATACTACGCTGTCACATTCATCACTCCTGAAAAATGAGGTCCTTTTTCTGGAAGTCCACTGCAAAGAACTCATTGGGAAGCAAATGGGAGCTCAGTGAAGTGGCATATCTGTGATTATAATAGTTTTTCAAAGGAAGAAGAAACAGCAGCTGAAGGAACATTCCTAGCACTGATGGGTTCACAAGCACGCACTGCTTGTCTTTTACCAGCACTGTGAAAGATTGCAGGGCCAAGCCAGGCTAAACAGGTGAACAAAGCAAGGGGCTCTCACTGCAAGATGGCAACACAGGCTGCATAGTGCATATCTGCTGATAATTCCTGTCTGGGGTACCTCTGTGGCTTTGAAAATTTGAAAGGTGTGAAGATGCTTTTGTTTTATCTGGAGATATTTTGGTATCTGACCCCAGTCTTGTACTAGTAAGTGGGTGCTCCGGCACAGATAAACTGATTTTTTAATCCTCAAATTTTCCCATGGGGAAATGCAGCTGCTCAGCTGAAACGTGAGGCTCCACAGAACAGGGAAAGCAGAGCATTCTCTAGTCTGTTATCCCTGAAACATGCACCTACCTTTAATTAGTGGTAAAGTCAGTTGTTTCAATTAGTTTTCACTCCACACTCAGGTCCTGAGGCAGGTAATACTGGTAGGTGCAGTGACCTGCTAGTGCTGAGGAAGCTGGTAGCTAGAGGAATTGGAAGGGCAGCTGCACGATGCCCCTGTACACAGCACATGGTGCACAAGGCAGGAGAAATAACCATCTCCCTTACAGCAGCCACCAGATCTGGCTGCGGCAGCAGTTTCCTGTCCTTCCACTATTACTTCTTGGAAATAGCAATGCCAAGTTACACTCCGAACAAAAATCCTTTGACCTGCCAAGAAGGAATTACATTTCTGTGCCTGCCCTGTACAGTCAGGAGAGCTGGCTTGTCTCTGCTGTCAGCACTGCTGCTCCAGAGTCAGCAAGAACTGGGAGTTGAGAAAAGAAAGTCACTGAATCCCCCTTTCTCAAAGGGAAAGGGTCAACGGGTGTCTTCCAGTAGATGCAGCAGAGGCAAGCTGCAGCAGTGAGGTTTTTGGGGGTTTTGTTTGTTATTTATTGTGGGGTTTTTTTGTGTTTGTCTCAAGAAAAAAAAAACACTACAGCAGCATTACCAACTAAGGTTTTGGGTTAAAAATATAAAAAATAAAAAAAGAAGAATCAGTTTGAACTTTTAAGTCAGTAATGAAAAAGACCAACACCAAAGTACAGAAGATGAACTTTGCCAGTTTTATTACTGGGCACAGCACAGTACCACTTCATATACATACAAGCCACAGTAATACAAACAGCCCCTATCCTTTTTCATAATAAAAAAGCCACATGGTATTGGGAGGAGTCAAATGTCCCATGGTCAGCTCTCAAGAGCCATTCACTGCAGTTGCAGTAGCAGCAGTTTTCTTACTGAATACTGTGGGGTTTCATGCTGTCAGTATGTGAAGCTGAAGAGTCTGAGCTTGCAGCAGTGCCTCTGCTTAACACAATCAAAGCAGGCTTTAAGGCTTGCAAGTGTGCTCAGTCCTGGTCCTCTGCAGTCAAATACAAGTGCACCAGACAGACAACCCGGTACAGAACTGGAACCTCAGATGCTTCTGCAGAAACCCACATTATCCTGAAGCACCAGAGGTTTAACCAGTACAGGGCTGGTTAAAATGCTGCTGCATCCAGACCGCTTTCCTGCAGGCAGCACACACTTCTCACAGGCAGGACCACTTCTTACACAGTCTTAAGTCTGTTGTAACACAAGGTCAGGGAAGCTTGGAGAAAAGCTTCTGTCATTAAAGCAGGCTTAGCTTCTCCGAAAAATGATTTAAAACTAGAAGGCACAAATGCAAGGTTGAATGTGGGCTACATACCACTGTGGCACATGAGCAGTTAAGATACCCCTCCTAAGGGGAAATACAACACATAAAAACAGTATGACATTTTATAAAATAAGTGCATTACTGTGATCCTTCACAACACAAGGAAGGAGGATCCACAAGAGCCTACGGAGGCCTGTTCACTTAATATTGCACAGAAGTCCTGAAATTTAGTGTCAGGTCATTGTACTAGAGGTGAGAAATAGCCAGGGGGGCATGGGGGGAAAAGATCTTATTTGGCAGAACCTGCCCAAGCCTCCACCACTACACAAACAACTTTTTGTCAGTCTGAGGTAGAATTACATATATACTGCTTAAACCCAGTCAAGTCCTGCTCAACTCGTCTTCAAAGAAAAAGTGCACAGAATAGATAAGAGTCTTTCTTCTCTAAAGAAAGTGAATGCTTCAGGTTTGACCCCTGAAAGCAACTCTCACACAGCAAAGTTCCAGCGAAGATCCCTGCTCCCCACCTGGAAAGCAGTGATGACTATCATGGTGCTACAGGTAAGGAGTGTAACAGGTACTAATTGCAAGTCCTAAAGTAAGCGTATTTTACTCCACTCCCTCCCTTACTACTTGCTAATTCTCCCTTTATCCGCTCAGTCAGTATATTTTATCAGAGTTAATATTTTCCCCATTGCTTTCTCCCTTATGTCCCTTCTATACTGAGACCCTGCAAAAAATGTTCTATTTCAGCTCTTAGACTTCTGAGGGACACTTGCAGTTTCTTCTAGAGACTCTTCTGTGTAGTATAGGCATGGAAGGATGGAAATAAGAGCCTCTTCGATGGAAAAGAGATGTTTATCCTCTGCTTGAGGACAAAAGTAGCGCATAAAGTCAGCCAGTCTCAGCAAGTACTCAATGTTATGACCAGCACAACCACTTGAGACAATAATTTGAGCTGCAATGTCTTCTTCAGATGCTGGGCCAAGGTAAGAAGGGTTCTGGGGTGTTGCAATATAAACGAGAGCCAGGATGGGTTCCTCTGCATCTTTCTCCTGAGGGTGGAACTTCACCAGCTTGGTGTCATAGCCTCCCAGGACAGCTTCTCGCATGTTCAGATACTCAAGCGATGCATCAATTTGTTCTCCACGGACTTCATAGGCTACACCCCACGTGCATGCCTAAAAGTGAGAGAGCATGGTGGTTATGGGATGCTGCAACAGCACTGGACAAACCCATTAACATTTTTAAGCACGCCTGCCTTGCTTTGGGGTCTCTGCACAACTGACAACAGGGCAGAGAAGGATAACCCCCCCACACCCCCCCTCTCCGATCCAGGGAGGGCAGAAGAGCACTCAGCTGCTGACAGCAGTTTCCAGCTGCTGATGGGGGCACCACCACCCAGGCCCGCTCCTCCCCGGCCCGGTACTCACCCCGCAGTCCTCCAGCAGCGTCACCACCCGGCCAGGCTGTGAGGGAGAGACAAGGGGAGAGCCGTTAGGA
>NW_010163474.1:2170-3181 GCF_000695765.1 Mesitornis unicolor | reverse complement strand
ATATATATATCTTTTATATCTATATTCTCTTACACAAAGTGTACTTGGATTTTGTTATCTTCTACCATTAAAGTCAGAAGAAGCTTTCAGGTAACATTACCTCCTACCACGTATTTTACAAATGTGCAAGGAAAGATCACTAGAACCCAGTGTGCTCTGTTTCCATGTACCATAGATGATCAAAGAGCAAAGGACAGGAGCACAAACCACAGCCCGCTCTGCTGCAGCTGCTGAGAACGGATCCCACTGCCCTCCTGAAGCAGAGTCCTGGTCCCCGTGTAAGCAGTGGGAGGTCAGCGCTCTGCTGGCCTATGATGCACAGCCCATGCTCACACCCCTGGAAAGGTAAGTGTGCCTTTGGCTTCTCAGCTCGCAGAGGCCTTATTCTGAAATGCATGAGCAGTCGAGACAGCTCTCATGAAGGCAGTTTTGAGCTTGTCTCCTTTCCCATTGAAGTCAAACCACATCAAGAAACAGCAGCAGAAATAACAACCTTCATCAAACCCACTGTTAATAACATGCAAAAGCTATGTATACTTCATGCTGAAATTAATTATTTCTAATAAGAAAAATGAGAAAAAGCCATGTGATGTTCCCAGCTATCCCAGCGAAACACACACATAACTGCCAGAACTGGGGAATATGCACAAAGCCCCACAATCTCTTCAAAGACTCTAGCAGTTGTTGGAACAACTCTTTAGGTAAAGAGGCTTAAATCTGAGAAGGCACATTATTCTAAAATTATCATTTCTGTTTTGGAAATACTTGAAACAACTTTACATTGTTACCATGTTCCTCCTAAAGTATCCCTTAGGTGATTCGGGATAATCCTCCAAATGTGTAATTTCCATACCTGCAGGATACAACCATAGTTTTCTACTGCATGTGTAGGAAATGCATTAGACTGGAAACAGGTGCATCAAGTTAAACTGCTTCATTTCCATCCCAAACTGCTAATTCAAAAGGCACTGCAGTTTTTTAAAACATTTCCATTACGTTCAAGATATTGGG
>NW_010163474.1:0-2116 GCF_000695765.1 Mesitornis unicolor | reverse complement strand
CATTTTTTTTTTCAGTATGAGGTAATAAGAATTTCCAAACCAACCAACTCCTGTTCTTCAGAAGTAAAAATGTTACAACACTGTCACTGTAATTTGAAAAGACCATTACTTAATATTTAGAGAGATTTATCACCGGTGTTATTGCATTATTCTTTCATTTTACTCTTTAGTGACCTTTGAAAGCTACCTGAAAATTTGCACCTCTTCTTTTAACTTCTATTCTTTATATCTGTTATGAGGTCACATCTTTCATCAGAGGTGAACTGTTTAACTTCTAATGTCAGCGTTATATTTTCATTTTCAACTTTCTAATTCTTTAAATCATAAAGGACATTCTTAGCACAACCCTGTCTGTGATTTAGTCCTTTTTACACAGAAATCCTCAAGAAAGATATGGCAGAAATCCTGAAGAAAGAGGAAACCAATGCTTGTGGAAGGGCTTTGGTCTCCTCACAATTTGATAAGCAGGATGAATTCACCAAGTGTCCGGGCAGACTGGAGACTAATCCAGTGTGAGGGGCACAACTCTGTTCTGCATGGCCAGGAGGTGGCAGGAGCTGGGGCAGGGCTCTCTGTGGACCTTAGTAAGGAAGGCCTGGCCACACATGGCTTGGTGAGACAACTGCTTTACTAAGCCAGACCAAGAAGAGAAATAGAGACAGCAAGTCCATCTCATGCTGCTCCAGATGCAGGGCATCAAGTGCTGTTCAGGTGGATTTTCTCACGGCTCACAACTCTCCAATAATTACTTTTTCTGTTAACTTCTTTTAGTGTTCAGACAGTCCCTCTTCTAACTCTCTACTCAGCAGCTGACTGAAATAGCTTGAGGAAGAGAATGATTAATTTTGCACATTTATGTTCTTTCTTCAGCCACCCTGTCATAGAGGAAAGATATCCCAAGGCCATCAGCATCCTCTCTTTTTACCTGATCAACACAGGCTATATTTGTATGTGTGCTTACTCAATATAAATTTACACACTAATATGTGTAGGAGGCTGGGCATTAATTAGAAAATTTCTGTTTTAGCCTGATGGAGAGCAAGTGAATGAGTTATGGTGTCAGTATTCCAGATACAGTCTATTAATTAAATATTTTTTCTGCCTTCCTACCTAATATGTATTGAAATAAACAACATTAATTCAAAGTATTTCACTGGTGGGTGCTTTTATTAATTAGCTAAAATGTAGTCCTCAGCTCTGAAAGAAAGAAAGAGATAAAAATGTATCTTAAAAAATTACAGATTTTGATTTAGCACGTCCATAATCATCTCCAACAATAAATGAGGTATCTAAGACCTTAAAGAATTCTGCACTGTGTCATACCACAGCTCCACCTAGCACAGTATGCTGTTTTCTACAATAACCTACAATAAGTGTTCAGAAAATGATGTACTACGTGTCAAATTGCCAGTTTCCCAAGTGAAGTCTTGTCAAATGGCAACATTGTTCCAAGATCTTGCTGGAAGAGAAGGAATAAAGACACAGATATTTTCTAGCATTTAAATTTAAGATAATTATAGATCTAGCAATATCCCTCAAGATAAATATTGTACAGAGATTTACTGTCTCAGGATAACTCTGAAGAGGCATTTTTTACATGTGGATGGAACTTCCTGGTGACTTAAGCTGCACAGGGTACAATGAGGGTACTGCACTCCTGTGAAGAGCTCCTTGATTTCTAAGAGGGAAGAGGTTATGGAAAGGGTTGATGGAACTCTATTAACTTAAAAAAAATGCAATGGCAGTGCAAGGAGAAATACAAAAAAAACCCCAAAATATCATTTTCGTGTACTATATGAATTTTCTCAATACTGTTCTATGTGGTATTTTTTTTCCTCCAAATTTTCTGGAGTGAAGAATGGGAAGCACAAACAATGGATTTGAGAAAACACATTTTTTCAGTCCAGTTTTGACTTCAACTACTAATATTGGTAGTCATATGTCTCACATGTTCCCTGTAAAACTTACAATTTAAAAATGAAGGATCTTTCCATCTTTTCATAAAAAGTACATGCATTGGTTAAGTGCTTCTATCTACAGTAATATCACATATTCATTAAAGGCTAATATTTAACTTATTCTACTGGTTAGGCAATTTTATGACAATCAAAGCTCT
>NW_010163473.1:53596-81238 GCF_000695765.1 Mesitornis unicolor | reverse complement strand
TTCTGTGATTCTGTGATTCTGTAACTGGAGAGGAGGTAGGTTGTTTTTCAAGATAGCTAAGCTCTCACTTACCAGGTCAATATTTTTTAATCATTCCTATGTAGGCTATCCCTGGTTCTACATGGATTCATTTGAAAGTCCCAGTCGATATGGCACAGATTTTTTGAATAGCTATCACAGACAACTGGAGGCCAAAAGACCAAGAAGTCTTTTACAGGGGACCCAGAGGTACTCTGTAGGGAACTGCAAGTAGATTTTAAAAGTAAAAAATGCTCATCTTTATTCAAAATATGATTTCCTGGCAACGTGGAGTGAGAAAAAAGAGCAAGAAGAGACAGACAAGATGCTCCCTGCTCCAGCCCATTTGGCTACAGGAGGCTAGGTGTTCCTCGCAAGCACTGCATGTGCCCTAGTGCATCAATCATAGTAAATGAGGCTCTGCTTTCTGATGTGGAGTTTCCTTTTCTGCTTGTCATGCAATCGACTTGTACAGGCAGTTTCAAATGGTGTGCACACCTTGCTTGGCTTAGCTGGGAATGAACTGGAACAACTGCAGAGTTCTTGGATTCAGCTGGTGCTTCCCAGATGGTTCACTGGGCAGGGGGATGAGGCACAGGCTGCTGAGCCATATTTTAAATTATTTTACTTGTTAGTTTTGACCCAGACTAGCAGGAGGGGGTAATTCTACTTGACACATAGAGGTCTAGCTGGCATTTTCAAAACTCTGGCGTCACTTTCTGTCTGGTTGAGACTGAATCATGCCAAAAGAATGGAGAAGGGCTTCTTTTTTGTGACTGTCAGCTCAAGTAGCTGCATCACGCCATAACTTTGTCCCACCCTCTCTTAGCTAAACTATCGAGTGTTTTGAAATTAGGGTAAGAAATAGGATGGTATTTTTGTCTTCTCTGGAGGCTTCAATGCCTTTAGGTAAATCAGTGCCCGTCACTTCAGTTTTACACACAGTGTCACTGCTATACCAGGCTTATCCACAGTAGAATCTTGCAACTCAAAGCACAGATGGATATTCCCCACTGCTGTAACTATTTTCCTTGATGTGTGGTTTGTGAAACTACTCTTATCTGTAGAGTATGAGTCTGTTCTAAAAAAAATCAGAGATATCAGCTCCCCATTTAAGACATACTTGAGAATACTGAGAAGGTGGGCCTCCACCTTTCTCATGCCAACACTGTGGGTCACTGCCATCTGCCCATGTCAGAGTCAAGGCTGGCATAAATCAGTATAGGTCTACTGGGAGTCATCATGTCTGATGGTGTCAGAGCAGCTGTGTTTATGTGCAACACCTTGCACTAAAACTTTCCACATCCACTCTTTCTATATGGTCTATGCATTTCCCATTTTATAATTGTAAATCATTTTCAGCTAGCAGGGAGTTCAGCAAAGCTGGCCTAGCCAAAAACCCACCAGAGTGCATGAACATAACTACGTGGAGCCTATGAATTCACCAAAACCACTAAAAAACATCTATAAGCATCTTGCTCATGCAGAGGTCATCTCTCTGTAGCACCTCCATTGCAAATAGGAAGAGGGAAGGGAAGGGGAGGGAAAATATGAATCAAATAATATTTCTAGTAATACCCACTTATCACTCCAATTTTTAATTTTCAACAGTTCGAAACAGCACACAAGTAAATGAACTTCGGCTTTTTTGTGAGATTTTTTTTGTAAGAAATTTTTTTCCTCACAGAAAAAGAAATATCCCAAATTGTGGTTATTTAATTGCAAGGAGTGTTGTGCACAGGTACTATCTAATCAGCATTAATTGAAATTGAACAATAGGAAGGACTACTACATTTTAATCAGAAACCAAGACTTTACAAACAGAAAACTTTTAATTATGGGGAAAGCTCTTAAGTCATGGCTTGCGAGTTACACCCGCACACTTTAAGTAACTAAAGAGCACAGTCTGTTCTGTCAAGTAATGATCCATAATTTTTTCTCTGCTTGGGGAAGGAAAAAAAAAGACCAACTTTTAAAGTATGCAATGAGCATTTACTGAAGAGAAAAGGAGGAATAAGTCTTGCATTCATACACCAGATGTTCCCATTAAACAATCGTTTTCAAGAAAGCTCAGCTCATGTGGAAAGAGAGAGCTCCACAGTTCAGAAGAGGGAAACAGAGAAAAAAGTTCACTTTTAAAATAAGGGCAGCTGCCGAAAAGATTATTCCCAGTTTTGGCCTGGTACATGTCGATCCAGCACTGCAAGGGGTGAGGGCCAGGGCTGGCACATATCAGAGCAGTTCTCCGAAAGGCGGCGTGAGTGACTGGCATCAGAGCAGTAGGCTGATTTACACCACCATCCCAGCTTCAGTAGCTGATGGACTGTGACCTCTTTCTTTAACACCTCAGGCACTGGCTACCGCCAGCACTTTTGCTGGTAACAGAAGTGGCACATGTGAGATTTTTCAGTGTTTTCTTCCGTGTACTTTAGAAACCTTCTTAGGCTTTTGCACAGGTCTTGGAAATAAAGAGATTTAAGAGTCCAAAACAAAGCAGACTCCTCTCTCAACTCCTCATAGTCTTTATCCTGTTGTTAAAAATAACACTCACTAGTATAGACATGGCATATCCAGATATCAATAGTGAGGGCATAGGTAGGACAGCTGGATTAACTTCAGCCTCATTTATTTTTGGGCACAGGCCAAATAACCCTTCATTTAATTTGCAGTATCAACCTGGCTCAAAAGACTTTGCTCCTGTGCTATTTGCCTTCACTAATTGGTCATCTGCCTGGTTCAGCCCTGCTGCTCAACTAACTAGAGAGCAAACCACGCTTCCTCAGCTACCTTTTGCCCAGCATCACTTCTTAATTTAGAGAGAATGAAGGGTATTCGAATCACAGAAAACGTGATTTCCCATTGGGCTTTTCACAGTATATTTCTTGCAATAGGTAAGTAGAGGCCTACACGGGCTGCGTTTAAAACCCAGCTTTCTTTTCTGAACTTTACAGCAGCAAGACCAGACAAAATTTGCAAGTATTATGGTTTGTGGGAGATAAACACAAATCCAGCATTTGCTAAATTGCCAAGGACAAGAAAGAGATACATTAAAGCCCTTTATGTTTTCTAAAAATACATTTCTCACAATCATCACACTAAAATGGATCTGTTTAATCTGAAATGACAATGACCGTGTCACTATATTTTTCCCAGGACAGTCTGTCATTATTTTACCCAGCTTTCCTGAACTTCAGTGGGGATTTTAATTACAGTTTTCCTCTCCCAAGCTCTCCTCTGTTCAAGTTATCACCACATGCCCTTGGCAAGCCAGAGCTAAGCCCTGCTCAAATTGCAGCGGTCCATTTTCCCATCAAAGGCATGTTGTTGTGGAATGATATACAGCTCAGTGCAGATCATCTAACACTGTCCATGTTATGGAGCAAAATAAGGATTGGTGGGTGCCCAACCACCTGCATAGGCAGAAAAATGCACTTGTGGGTCGCTACAGGAGAAGTTGACTACAGAGGGCTCTGTGTGTTTGTGTAAAATATACCAGTTCTGCAGTGATGCCTGATAGCCCTAGGTCTGAACTGCTACCAAAACAAATAGTTGTACAATATTTGATATCATTAGGCAATTTGATGCTAAATACTGTTTGGTAGCCCTGGATCCAGAAACACATGCCAAAATTAATGAAAACGTTACCTCTATTGAAGAGTTAGAGTTTGTGTCATAAAACTGAATTCACACTTCATAGGCTGTAAGGAGTGAGGGGATTTTTGTTCTCTCCACTCCATCTTGCTGAAGGTCACAACATCTTTTTAGTAGCTCTGCGGTGCCTCCTTGTTCCCAGGATGTTTGCAGAGACACTGTGACCAGCCTCACCCCCTTCACCAGCATCACTACCTGCAACACATGTACAAGAGATGGGCTCAGAACTTGTCTCCTGTTTGTTGTAAGCTTTAATTCATCTTAAACAAGATCAGGAAGAAAATGAAGCCCTTCTGTGTCAAATGTAAGAACAGCCAAGACCCATGTCTCAAGACCCACTAGGAAATTCAGGACACCCACCCAGGACTTCCTGGAGCAAGGCTATGCAATGTCCTGCATCCCAGGCAGCGAAGCCTATCTACCACAGGACTGCCACACTCATGCAACTGACCCAGATCCCTAGGACTTAGAAGCAGCTCTGTGTATTTTCCATCACACAGATGGGTGGGAAGTAGAGCCTCCAGACATCTCTGCCTTGAGCCAGTTCACAGTGCATCCTGCAATGGACATGTCTCATCTGTGCACGTTAGACAAACCAAACTCACTTGAAACCACCTTTCTTTGTGCTCCAAGTGTTACTGTGGCAGCAGAGATCTCCCCAGCACTTGCAAAATTAAATCAGGCAGGGTGGGCAGTCAGCCTGCACTGAATGCTGCAGCCTACGCTCATTTTAAAGCTGGGCATCTGAGGAACCATCACTACCTCAGGAACCCATGAGCCAGAGTAGCAGAGTGGTAGGAACCAAGAGTGACTCTCCCTCTGAACAAGCACCAGGAACCAGAGTGAGAAAATGTCACTTGTTCCCCTCGTACTCATGGGGCAACACAATACTCAGCAAAGATTTTATGAATCACATCTCAGCTCCTTCTTTCCTCTTATTCAAGTTGCTCAACAATGGCAATAAGGAACGTACTGCTTTAAAAAAAAAATCTGCTAGAGCTCTTGCTGTCAAGTAGGTCTCTTAAGCCCCATGGGTAATGTTCTCAAATGACAAAGCTGCTCTCCTTTTTGGCAAAGGTCTTTTATCAAGCAATACAGCGGCACATTTTCAATCATCTCCGTATCACAATGAAGAGACAAGCCCTGTTAGCGTCGTTTTCTGAAAATCATAAAATGCACTGGCTCGGTACACCTAGGGACTAGGCTGGGCTTTGAGCTTCCATGAATCTTAGCAGCAGCAGGAGAAGCGTAATTCAATCTTTTTAACTTGGTGATATATATTCATGTCAGTGGCTTTAAGATAAGGAAAAGACTTTAGTTGAAGAATGAAACTTTTGATGAATAACTGAGAGTACGATGAATAATGTACAAATATTTCTTTCCTCTCAGTCAAAATTATTCCAGATCCTTTTTCATTTTAATCTCTGTTGCATTCTTCATTTAAAAAAAAAATCTAAAGAAATGAGAGGGGAAGAAAAAACCCCTCTATATTTCTAAAGGGCATCAGTGTTCTCAAAGAAGAGCTACTAAAAGAAACCTTCTTGAATGCACTCAAAGATATTTTTATGGTTTCTTTCTAACTGCTAGAAAACAGAAGCTTGTTTGGTTACTGGCAGTAATAACAGTACTAATGATGGGTTACCATACAAAACCTCAGCTGACCTGTTTATGCTTTGCAGAAAATGTGGAATGTATCCAAGAAGAATGTCATCTTTTACCTGGGTGGTATTTCTCATCAAATAAAAAATGGAGCTGTTACATTTTCCTCCCTTGCAATTTCTTTCTTAATTCTTTCCCTGAAAAACACATATAATTGTAGCAGTGTTTCTAAAGAGAGGCAACAAAAGCAACAAGTGTATATATAGTTTGGGTTTTTGGATAAATGAAGTGTCGGCTGAGAGTCCTGCCCATTTCTTCACAGGTTGCACCAAAGCCTGGCTTGAGAAAGATGCTCTCAGCAGAAGGGTGTCACTGAGCTGTAGGCAGATGCAGCATGTGATGTTTTTTAACCCCCAGTAGTAGGGAGGTTACATTGCCTCAACCTTTATGAACTTAAATTTTGTGACAGGCATGCAAACACGCAAAAGATGGCCATTCTCTACAGCCAGATTTCTCCTCTTTTGTACCTTTAAATTAAGGCGAGTGAATTTCACCTTCCCACTAAACTGGTTGTGTAGGTGGGAATTTCTGAGCACAAATATGATGCAATTTGAAAAGTAAGGAAGGTAAAGAAACGAGTGCTGGTGCTGGAGATGGAAGGAAGCAGTTAACCAAAAACAAAGTACAATACAGTCATTGGAAAGTATCAGACTATTAAAAAAATAGGCAAACTTAATAGGTGATGTCAGTTCCTACTATGGCACTAACAGCAGGAGCAAGCAGACCCATTTACTGCAGTCAGTATAACAAAGTCCAGAGCAAGGACTGGTGCATGCTGTGTGGCAAGTGTTACCAGGTCTAGCAGGGAAAAAACACTTAATTGTAGATCTTAGGGTTATGACCATATTTTCCGTGTTTGACCTAAATTCCACTGCACAGAGCTCAGAGCAAAGTCAGAACTGACTTTCAGAACTTTCCGGACCAAATCCATTCCTGCCATGCCCAGGCTTCTGACCCCTCTGATTACCTGGTTTATGAAGGGCAGGCATATTTTGAAACACATTACATGAAATTGCTGGAAGGAAAAATTAAGACCAAAGAAAGGACTTGCTGGAGCCAAGAAGAGGACAAAAAAGCCCTTACTGAATGGAGTTTTTCCTCTATAAACAATCTCTTGTTTGAAGTTGGTCTCTGGAGGGGCAAAAGTCTGTCAACAAAGTATTTTGCTGAAATGAAGATGAGGGCAACACATTTTAAAATACCACATATGGGAATAAAGCCCTCTTCTTCCAGGCATGCTGAGGATGCATGGGTCACTGTACACTTCAATTCACTGACCCATGCACCCTGTAATCACTGAACTTATAAGTGCAGTAAATGTTCAGTCCAGTTGCTGATTATGGCTGGCCCAGGATCCTGGCAATGGTTAGTCCTTGCCATACTTTAGAAAGATTTGCCCACTGAACTGCTTGAAACTTAATAGGGAGTGATTACTTCTCAAGGTCAGATTTGTACCCATTGAATACTGAGCTTAATGTTTGCAGTAGCACCAAGTACTTCAGATGAACCCTGGTGAAGCAATGAAGCTGCCCCTTAGCTTTCCATTTTCATTGATTTTGGGTGGCCTTGCTGCTCCACAGATGTGCTGGTGGCCCCCTAGGCCATCTATTCATCTGGCCACATCAGGAAAAAAAAATAAAAAGGATTTTTGTATAACATAAGGGTGGGAGGAGGGGTGATACTTCTATTACCCAAGTCAAGGGAGCTAACAGAGGTATGGCAGTTGGAAAGCCAGTCTCTTAAGGCATTCTTGTTAATGGGGAGCAAAGAGAGAAAAAAGAAGGTTTTTTTCCAAATAGTAACTTAAACAATGGCCCTTATCTCTGGAGTAATCTTGAGAAAAATCCTCATATATGTGTTGCTACATATACACACACATACATACACATATATATAGTTATATACTATATAACCCATATAATTTTCTCTATGTGAGAGGGTCCTAGGCCCGTCGACATCATCAAATACCGAGGCCAGTGGATGCCAACTTAACCTTGTATGGCAAGGAGAAGTTTTATTTTCCCATCCTAGGGAAGAAAAGAGGTGGAAAATACAGAATTGTGTCAAGCAGAACTGGATAATCGACAGAAAATAAATTATTCATTGTCTCCTTTTTAATGAAAGGTTCTGGAGAATCAGAAGAGAGCAAACAGGTCTGTAACAGAGCCATAAGCCAAAGGAAGGGCAAAGAGGCAGTAATGCTTTTGTGGAAAGAGGGTGCTCTATTTTCTGTTTTGTTTTGAGAAAATCAGTTGCTTCCTAGGTAAGTATATGAAAAACCAAGGGCACAGTGGAATAGAAAAAAGAAGAAAAAAATGCCAGATTTTACTGTCTCCTTGCTTTTATGCTACTGTTTGCTAATGTCATTTCTCTCCCCGAATTTCCCAAAGTAACCACCTTACATCACCATTGATATAGACATGAGGCAAATTTTCTGTGCAGGGAGATACATGGCTGCACTTAGGTACAGACTCTGCATCAGACATTCCCACTGTTTCAGTAGGACAGGAAAAGAAACAGGCAGTTTCTGAAGGTCGTATTTTAAATCAGTGGCAGAGCTAGGGACTGTATGCAGGTCTTTTCAATGCCAAACCAGCTCCCTACACATAAAGGCTCATCCTGCTTCCCAAAGATGTTGTGGTGAGAATCCTGGGCATTTTCCTGCAAACTTCTGCTCTCGTGAGGTTTATATCTCAGACTGAGACATTCAGTTTGCTCCCCAAACTTTTCAAAGG
Source organism: Mesitornis unicolor (assembly GCF_000695765.1). Taxonomy (NCBI): domain Eukaryota; kingdom Metazoa; phylum Chordata; class Aves; order Mesitornithiformes; family Mesitornithidae; genus Mesitornis; species Mesitornis unicolor. The sequence continues at coordinate 73,175 of NW_010163473.1, read as the reverse complement.
TGCTTTGATCCAAACTTTTTGGACTTCATTAAGAAGGTCTAAGGTACTGATTTATTATCAGTAATTCCTTTTCTTTTTTCTTGTCACAGCTTTCACAGATTTATGAGGTTAAGAAGCATGAAGCTAATTAAATAATCTGACTGGTTGAACATCTGTTGAAACATAATAATAACTTCTGAAGCCAGCATTCCTGACTAGCTATTAATTCTGATTTAAAAATTAGAAGCAAGGTTTAACCACAAAAAAACCAAAACAACAAAACCAAACAAACCTAAAAAAAACCCCCCCACAAAAAAAACCCCAAAAAACACAAACAAAAAAACCAAACCAAACCAAAACAAAAAAACCACACAAAAAACCCCCAAACAAAACAAAACAACAACAACTCACCAAAAAGCTCAGCAACATTTTGGGCTCAGAGTGAATCCTCAGCTTCTCTTTGAAGGCTTTTCCACCCACTTCCACCTTCAAAACCTTCCAATTCACTGACCCGGGTGTCCCTTTTAGGCCTCATCTCAGTTGGAGGTCCTACTTCAAGCCAGGTGGTCTTTAGGGGAGGGTCAGTCCAGTTGGAAGATTGTTGGTGTGCAGTAGCTACAACCAGAAGTTCAGCCTCAACTGGAGGTTAAGAGGAGCTTAAGTGCATGCAGAGATCCACCTCAGCCCAAAGCAGAATCTAATGCATGACCTTAGGTTAGTGATTTAAGTCCAAATAGCCATTTAGTGAGGAACTAAGCATTTTCTTTAGTTCCATCTTGGCCTCCATCCCCATGGAGCATATACAGAGCACTTAAGGAGCAGCCTTGGACTGACTTGGGAGTTCCTAACCCAGAAACTTTCACAGGACCGGCACACAGCAGCTTGGTTCAAAGTCTGTCATAGTCTGTGCTAATTTGTTTACACCTTGCATTGTCTTCATATCTTGCTTTCGGAATAACTTTGTGCAAAATTCTTTACTGGAATAGATAAATAAATAAATTAGATCAATTCCCTCCCACTACTTAGGACCAGTTAATGATTTGGGGCTGATGAAAATATCTTGAATGAATAAATAATTCGCAGCAGTTCTTAAAGCCTCCTTCTCCACTGGCAAGTTGTAGAGGCTGTGGGACACTGTGAGTGTTCACACAGAGTGGGGGTGTGCTCCAAGGCCTACAGGAGTAAATGACTGACCCACTGTGAATGTGTCCACTGATGCCAAAAACTGTCTTCAGGCTGTGCTTCACCAAAGACATAGGATTACCTGTGTTTGTCCTTTCTGAGACTTTTCCTTTTAACAAAAGAAAAATTGTTCATACTGTAACTATTGTTCATATTGTAAATTGTTCATAGTCTCAAAGTGCAAGGGGTGTGGGGTGGTGAAGATTATGCTGAAACATTGCTGGATAACCTACAAAAGGAAGGGAAGTTTTATACAAAAACGAAAGGGGAAAGTCCCTCAACATCTTATAACTGGGTTCAGATCTCTAGCAGCAGTTCTGACAGGAACATCTCAAGTTTAAAAAGAAAGACTAAAAACACAGTCTCACAGGTATTCCTAATAAAATATCAGATTATTCCAAGTGCAGGCGATATTATTAAGCAGTAAGGTCCAGAGCTCCAAATGGATTTGGACTCCCAAACCTGCCTACAATAAGCTTTAGCCACTTAGGGATATATATGTATGCTGTGGAGCAGAGCTCCTGAAATAACAGAAACATTTCTCCTGCTGGCAGCAGGGTCTCTCTGTGGGCACCTCAGTGACATGGTATGGAGCTCAGCCCTTTGCCATCCTGGTGGCCTTTCAGGAGACCCAGGACCTCTCTGAAATGAGCATTGCCCATTTAAATAGCTTCCTGTAAAAGCTTATCCTTGCCTCACATAGCAGGAAATGATAGTAACATATTGCCTTACCCAGCATACAGTCCAGTTAATATCAAGGAAAGGACTGAGTCTCGTGAACTGACAAGTATTGCACAGACTTTAGTATTCCCACCTTCCCGCGCTTTCCTCACTGACCTCTTCAGGCGCATTTTCTCTATGTCCTGCATCAGGAAACACCTCCTTGTCACAGCATCCATCCAACCCTTTGAATACAATTACATGCAACCCTGAGTTGAGCTCTAAAAATGGCCTACAAATCTTGCCTAAAGCATCATTCACCCACTACTGCTCTACAAGGAACCCTAGTGCTTAACACTGGGCCTTCAGTAGGGAATCAGCTGGTTACATTAGAATTAAAAGCATCAGCTTCAGGATATGGGAGCAGAGATGACTCCATCTTATATGTACTGGATGTGCTACATCTCCTGTTGATTCGGTTGATCCAGCCTGAGACTTTAGAAATTTCCCCTGCTAAAACTATTAAATGATTAAACATCCATGTCCCTCTCATTGTGCATGCTGGTCGGCCACAGGGCCTCAGCTAGCCTGGTTCATCTCTGTTCTTCCTTACTCTGTTTCACATCTGTTTTCCAGTTTTTCTCTCCTTTTAGCCTTCCAAGCTTATGTAACCAACACAGGATTTTTAAAAGCACACATCATGATTACATTTCTATTTCATTTAATAAGCATCCTCCTCCTTTCTCCCTGCAGTATTCCAGTATATGCTTTTTTTTAGTAGTAGTAGTAGTAGTAGTACAATCTCCCCTAAATTTTGGCCTGAAAACTGTTTGACGTTCACAACGAGGCATTAAAAAGGATTTATTCCGTCCTTGAAGGAGGCATGTAACTCCTATTAATGTGAGAGCTCACAGTGATGTAAATCAAGATCAAAATCACTAATGTCTGTGGGCTTGCACAGGTAAAACTAGCATAAAGCACTGGCAAAGCAAACCCTTTTGTATTGGTCATGTGTAAAATCCCAACAACAAACACCATCATTATCTTCTGTCCTGTCTCTATCAGTACAACTGCATTAAAATACAGTCGAGAGAACTACTACTAATAAATTCCCTGAAATTCAGGAACAACATTTTTTTGTTTGTTTTGCAAGGTCAAGTCTTTCTCTTCTGCGTGCACACACAGACACACATGCTAGTTTCATGAAACAGTTCACAGTGGGCAATCATTTCCTTCCCCATGACCCAAAACAAACCCATCTCCATGGGCTCATATAGAAACATCACCAGCCTTGTTTAATTAATGTTTTGGGGTCAAGGGAATAATGTATAGATAAATAGATTTAAAGGCTTTGAAGGCTTCATGGCAGCAGTCCAGCACTGCTTTCTTTGGCTTTGCTTGCTGTCTTAGAGAAAAAAAAGCAACCCATAAAGCTTAGCAAAGCAATCTGTCTCTGGGTCTGGGGTTCCTGTCACCTGTCAGTCCTCTGATGTAGCACCATGACATACGACAGCAGATCAGCACTCAGGTGATGTATTACAATAATATGTCAGTAATGCAATGGTGCTTTGATAGTGCTTAATAACCACAGTACTTCACTGGGGAGAAGGCCAAGGAAAAAGAAAGACCTGGGCAAATCCAGCTAAGTGCTGCTAAACACCTGTTAAGTGCATGCTGCCATGAGTTCTGGATGGGAAATGTTTCATTTGTCCCCAGAACAAGGACTAGAAGTTGGACAGCAGCATTCACAGGGAGGTACCTGGAGCACACCACCTCCTCTCTTGGGTTAATTCTCTAGGGCATGAGAACTTGTACTTCTGGTTGCACCAAGGCCTGGCCTGAATCAAGGGAAAGTGGCTCCTCTCCAACCTTAAAAAGGCTGGGCAAGCAGAAGCAGTACAAGCCTCTTTAGGCTGATGATTTTAGAAGGATGTTCATCTTCGAGAACAGTACAAAAGGTCCATCAGGTGTCTCTTGGATTCTGCCCTGCAGCAGGAGAATCCAGCCTAATGCCCCAATGACTGTGAAGACAGAGCCTTGGCAGGTTCAGGCATGCACCTTTCTCTATCTCTGTCCTATGCTGCAGCGTGTGGGTGAGCATTCAGCCAGCCCAGGACAAGCCTCATTGCATTTGTGCACTCTGTTACTGACTTCCCACAACATGGTTTATTCAGTGGTGGGCACAAGGGGGAATGTGTTCTCAGCCAGGCCCTCTAGGTGCTCCCATTATACAAGTAATGAAAGGCTCTTCCTGCATAAGGAACACAAAAGCATCATTAGTCAGCAAGCCCAAACGGAGCCTAACTTTTCAGGATTAACACCTGGGGAAAATGGTCTGACAGCACTTTTGTCTCCCACACTACAGGTGTCCCTCACCCAGCATGGCAGCCTTGGGTCATAAAGGTACTGCTAAGCACCACGATGAGGAGTGAAACAAGATAGTGATGAGCTGACTCCAGGAGTAGTTGTAACACTTTTCCTGGGCAGCACCATATCCCCTGATAGTGGGGTATTTGGCACAACCATAAGAAGAATATAATAACGTAGCAAACAGTGCTTATATTTACTTGAATAAAGGATGTAACAAGTATGCCCATCACAAAAAAACCAGCTGGATTCAGACAAGGACTAAGCTGCTGCCCATGTTTCCAGACTATGATGAAGGCTGATATTTAAGTGCCTGCATTTGGCTTCGTAGCTGCACTTAGCTGGGTTTCAGCACATAGTTGATTATTGGGTCTCAGTGGTAGCTTGTTAAGCCACAATAATTTAATCATTTGTGCTTGTCTGCTCATAATTTGTATTTCAGGACTCCATGAACAGAAGTGTTACACTGGCATTGCTGTAAAGAGGGCTAGACTCAAAGATTTCAAAAGCTAGGAGGTCTTCATGATGCTTGAGCTCTCTCATACATCAGTCTTAGAGATGGCCAACCTCAGTTACCTGACCTTTTCAGCTTACTGACATAATGGAAAAATAGAAACAACCATTCAATGACAATAAAAGGGAGAACAAATAGATAATGGTTGCATTCTTAAGTAATACATACATAAAAGATTAGCTGCATCAGGTCAGAGAAAATATTTGATCCATTAGTCCCACCTCCACTCATGACCAGCAGTAGGCACCTGGAAAGGAGCACAAGAAGGAGATAGCCATGGAGAGATATTTCCCAGGTAACTCTCCCACATTTCAGAAATATACAGTTCATCGACCTCCAGTGCTAAAGGAAAGGAGTGTAAATCTATGTGTGTATTCATGCCTTTGGAGGGAGATAGCTGATGCATAACCAGAGACACATTTCTGTGCTCACTTTTCCTTTTTAATCAGTCTCTTGTGTCAAGGAGTGAAGAAGGTGTGCTTTCTTTTTGGTTTGGATATTTTTGTGGGGGTGGGACACACGGGCACACCACAGCCTCTTCCACACTTCAGTCTGTTGTTAGTTAGGAGCACAGCTTTCACAGGGCCTTGTCTGTATAAGCAAGTAGCTCTCTCCTCCTATTTACCTATGGAGCTCCAAAGAGAATCAGCCTGTGGGATGGAAAGGCAACGAGACAATTATTTTTGAGTAAGAAGGAAGGTGAGGTAGCTGTTTTATCTTTTATCTTAAAACTCCTGCCTTATAACATTTCTCTGCTCACCAACCATGTGCTTTGCATGACTCTGAATGACAGAGTTGGAGGGCTAGACAGAGCAAGTGAAAGTCAGTAAAGACAGCGCAGACTTCGCCAAGAGGAAATTGGAGAAGAACAAGTAGTGAAAGAGCAGCCAGGGGTAACTCTGATGTACAAAAATACATTTATTTTCAACAATTTCAAAACCACTGCCTTTTTTACAGTAGAAATATTCAAATGGAACAATAAAACCAAGAACAGTATATATATATGTATATATATGACTCATGCATTTGTATTACTGTGTTTAATACAGGTATTGCAATTGTCTGCCTCATTTAATCATTTAAAACCATGGCGGTGGTTTTGGTTTAATGCATTATCCGACATCATCAGAAGGGATGCGAGGATTCTGGTTTCATTTGTCAGAGCTGGTTGCTCAATCCAAATATCACAGAGGTCCCATGGACAGATTCAGCCCTGGGTATCCCACTGGGATGCAGTAGTTGCCTTTCTTGTATCCTAAAGGAGCAGCTTTCAGTCATGAACACAAGCTTTTTACAACTGCCATCAGCCATGGTTGTGCCCTAAAGCAGCAAGTGTGATGTGGCCCATGTGGTCCCATGTACATCCTAGAGAGCTGTTTCCAAATGTGCCTGGAGCACACTGTCCAGACAGCAGTGTGACAAACTACCCTCAGAGGTAGTGATACTCACTAAGTCTCACAGAAAACAAAGCTTGGGCCAACTCCAGAATCAGGTGGGGTTTTTTGACATTTAATTTTGGCTCTATGGATTTTGTTTCTTTGCTCTCTAATGTCTTTAGGATAATTTTGGATTGAAAATGGATTTCAAGACAGATGTTTATCCAAAAATTAACTGTATCATTCAGAAACTTCTCAGCTTTCATTGAGACTAAATTTGTGAGAACTGAAAATGTTTCCATTATTTTCAGCAACTTACTCCCAGTTTTTCCCCTTGTTTTCTGCCATCTGTTATGAGATATTTAACAGCCATCTTCAAGAGTGTAAAGGGAAAAAACTGCAAAGAAATTGTAAAAAATTTTGAAAAGAAATAGTGAAAACTGTAATCCCCTGCTTTTCTTTTTAAATCAACATGGTATCAATCCCATGAAAAAATCCTAGAAAACTCTAAACAATGAACATTTTAATTTTATTTCCTGGCTTATAAAAGAAAAAGTTAATATGGAAAATAAGGAGTATTTATCATCCAGTCCTTCACAGCAGCTCAGAAGAGCAGTCCCTCAAATCCTAATGATCAGCAAAGACCGAGATCAGCCCACGATTTAGCTCAAGGCCTACAAGATTATTGTTTATGTACATCACTCCCATCTATACCTAAATGGGAAGCTACGGTCTTGTGCTAACAACATTAACACCAGACTGGGCCATTACTGTGAACTACTTCCATGCTGCAGTAGAACTGAGACAGTAATGCAACAGTTTATGCACATGCGATGGATGGAAACTCAAGGTTAGACAGCAAAACACCACCACTACTCTCCAGCTTATATTATGAACTAGAGAAGAAATGTGAGGGAGCAAACAGAAAAGAATTATTTTTAAACCAGCAGAAAAGGCTTACAAGCCTGACTGAAATACAGAAGCAGAAGAATTGAGAATATTTAGCTTTACTACTTTACGGCAAACAGTATTCCCCTACATTTTGGTGATACAATTATAATCTTAAAACACTTTCTGTGTTTTTCTGCAAAACTGTGTTCAACCACTCCTCTTTCTACATTCAGACCCATTAGGATTATAACTTTTGAAAGACATTCTAGCCCATTAACAGGGTGAATACACATCATTTGGGCTGGTTTGTAGCCAATTGCTTTATTGCACTGCAGAGAGGTAGAAAGTAACACCTAAATCCTAGCCTTCTCCTCATTTAAGTCCAGATATATTAAAGGTGATGTGGAGTTCTGTATACGGATCCTAAAAATTCATAACAAACATTGTCACCTGAGCTCATTTCAGCCTCCTGCTACCATGTAAGCACTAGAACATCTACCCAAATGTGCCTCCAATCTTCCCTCCACACCTACTAGGTCTTATAACTCTACATCCTGCAGAATAAGGTTCATTTTTAATATAATCAACTCAAGAAAAATAGGTAAAAGTAAATCGCCACTAAGTCAACCTCCTGCTCCGAAACTCTACCACTCCTAGGGGCTATCCTAAACTCAGTGTGCTAGAAGATGACTAAAGAGCTTTTTCACTACCTTTCCTTCATCAAGCTCCCTATTCTAATTGGAAATCACCAAGCCACCACACAAAAATTACTCTGATGGCATTTTCATCAAAAATTGGAAGCAGCCATTCTGCAGCACTCAGAAAAAAACCCCTTTCCTAGTTCAGTTATGCAAGTCTGACCCTGCATCTCCTCTCCACAGAGACTCCAAAGCAGTCCCTAATTGCATGTATCATGTTCAGCCAAAACTTACTACTCCTACGCATCCTGAATAGAAGTATAATTCACCAGCTTAACTGCTAAAAGCATGACTTCTCACTGGGAATAAAGCTACTGCAACCTGGCTCGCTTTTGAGTTGAGGTTGTACTGGGTACTGCAAGCACACTGATATTTGCCCAAATTTCATGTTTGTTTTTCTCATTCTCCCTAATGGATGTCACCAAGATCCTTCTCAGAAGTGGACAACAGTGACAGATGTGAATAAATTATTAATATCAATAAAATATCCATGACACACTCATAGTCTGTCCTGCTAACATCTTTTTCTGCTTATCATAGGAAATGATTATATATATATATATTTATTTAAAAAAAAAAGGCTTGCAGTATACACAGAGAAATAAACTATGTTCTTTATACACAGCAGTGTCAGATTGAAATATGACAGACAACTGGAATACGCTTGGAACCAAAGCATGATTCAGGTGCTCACCACGGTCCCTGGTTGGCTGGCATGTACGAGCGCGTGCACGTGCGTGCGTGTGTGTGTGCACGCGTGTGCGTGCATGTGTGTATGTGGTTCAGGTTTTCTTTTAAACATATCTTCTTTTACTAAACATTAAATTATTTCCCAAGAAATAAAAAGCTATGTACATTGTCATTATCTACAGTAGGCCTTCGGCATCCTCGCTATTCACATGCATGGGGTTTGGGCTGCATTCATAAACTCAGGCAAGCTCCTTCATTGCTTGTGGTGCTGTCCCCTCCAGCCAATTCACAGCCCAAGGAACACTGATGTGTTTGCTCTGCTTTTTTTTTTTCCTTTCTCAGCAGTCAACAGTGCCAGAGGATGACTGAAATTAAAAGCAATTAAAAGAGGCAAGATCTTGCAAAAAGCTGAGACATGCATGTCATTGGAAAGCAAGAATGGATGGCATGTTGCAGAATCTGGTCCAACAACCCAGCCTGAGCCCTCTGGCAGAATGAAGTAGCTTATTTTGAAAAGGCCTGAAAAGGGACAATTTACCTACAACATGTTGCCTAAAGTACCATACCTACCTGTTCAATTTGAATACTTAATTCTCATTCTGTATTTAAAAGAGGGCTGGCATTCAAATCCTATTGCACAACTGACTCATTCTTTGCTCTTTCTTTCTAATCTGATGACTATTTCCTAAATATGAAGAACCCCTGCTATTTATGAATGCAGCCCTGGTAAACACAAAAAGCCCACCCCACCTCCCAAATGATAATAATAACATGTAACTCTTTCTTCTTTTATAATAATAATAATAATTATAACAATAATAATTACAAATAAAAAGTCAGAAATTTTGTAGACCAAGTGGATTCTCAGTATTAAACACTAGTGCAGTTGGGGATTTCCTTTGTGCTTTCACTGTTGGCAATTGTAGAGATGCTTCCTGTGGAGGAGAAAATGGAGAAGAGTGTCAGTGCAGTGACTTCAAGAGTTTGGTCTCTATTGCTTCTCACTCCTTAGGATGTGCTTGTGTAAGTGTAAAGACAGAAAAGGTGCTTAAAAGTAACACATCCTTCTTTGCATTTGCATGGAGCATGCAGAAAACCTGTTACTGCAGCTCAGTTGACCAGCAGTAAACTCATTATTTTAAACTATTAGAGATGTAGTCACTTGTAATGATAGCAGACCAACAGTATAAGCTTGGCTCAGCTCATTCTTCCAAGGTTTCAGGGAATTTGGGACCCTTTCACAGGAGAGACAGGGTCATGAGCAGGCATAGGTGTGAGCCACAGCCATTACTAACTATTATGTATCTATTGCTCTTTTCCAGGTTTTCTACTCTGGTCATGTAACACTGTGAGAAAAGCTGAAAAACTATAGGAAAATTCCCTGTAACCATGCCGCAGAGAGAGAATTTTTCCCTATCTCAGTGCCTCAGGTTCTGCTTGTACCTGGGGTCATAGCTGCTGCATCTCCCAATACCCCAATGACCAACATCCCCACCCATACTGTGAAACAAGCTCCAGCTGAGCACTGTCTCTCACCCATCACTCGTGTGTCCAGCTCTTTGTCCATCAGCTCCTCAGGGTCTGTGAATTCACTCAGAGTGATTTTGGGGGCATTTTCACTTTGGCTGACAGAGCCAATCATTTCCTGCTCCTTGTCATGCTGAACTTGGGCATAGATGTTAATCCAAGGTATTTTCCTGTGCAGGAAAGGAAAATGAGAGGTTATATTTTGTAACACAGAGATCTTGGGTATGTCATTAATTAATCAGACCAACTAAATGGAGACAAATACCAGAAATGTAGCACTGGCAGCGATGCAAAATACCAGCTCTCAGAATGGTGAAAGCACCACAGTGATGTTCAGCTGTGAAAGTGCCATTGGAATCCATTAATTCCATCACCAGGATAAAACCACCCCAAATTTCAGGCCACTGCCTTCCTAACCTGTGTTCAAAGGCTCCTCCAGCTGTAAACCTAAATGCTGTGGTCCTGTCCTTTTACGTAAGAAGTTGTGCACAGTGGACACTGCATGAAGATCAGAGAGCAGCAGCAATCAACTAAGTACAATCAGCTGCAATTGCAAACTCTCTCAGTATTTATTACATGATCAGTGGTGCATTGGAAACTAGAAGTAAAAATCAATTTGATCACTACTATCAACTGAGGAAAAAATTGCTAGTTTTGTTCCTATTGACAGGCCCACACTCAGTAGGAATTGCCACATCAGGAAGATTTATAAAGATTGGTCCTGCCTCACAGTACAGAAAGGACTTGGACCTCATAACACCAACCCAAAGGCTATTTGTTACCACTTCACTGCAAAAACAGCTTGCCATGCTACAGAATATGTAAGTTTGCAGGGACTTGTTTTCCCTTGCTGCTCAGGAAGCCAAGAAAGTGAAGGGATTATTTCTTCCTTCTGCCAAGAGAAATTAATTTGGACTGCTAGAATGATACTCTTGAAAGCCAGTTAGTTAGACAGATAGTTATATAGGCCTAGACAGATAGTGAGATAGTAAACCCTGGAGGAATGCAAGTTTAAAATGAAAAATCTGAAAAGTAATGTGTGAAGCATCATGGGGGTTGCTAGGATTATCTGTGCATAGTTGCCTGTTGGAATGTGACTTTTTTCTAATGCCCTTAAAAAGACTCTGTGCTATGCAGTCCACAATGCTAAAATAAGGAAAATTCAGATAATTTCCTTAAAGCACACATGAGAGAAAATTGTGTTCAAAAGAGGCTATATAAAATGCCATTTCTTTACACTAACCTGTCTGCTGTTGGATATATCAGAGATTGAAAGCAGCTCCTTCCAGCACAGACACAGGTCCCACAAGTCAACAGCATCCCACCACACACCTCTGAGCACGTGTGCACACAAACACTCCCGCACTCCTATCCCAGGACACATACACACTGACTGCCCCATTGCCCCACTATTAGTCACCATCCATACGCTTTTAGTATTGACCTGCTATATGCTCAATCTCGCAGAAAAATGACCACCTTTTTACAGATTATTTCCCTACTTTCCCCTCTTCCTTCCTTTTCCACTCGGACCTCCTCAACAAGCATCTCTCTTAACATGCCTGCTGAGTCTGTAACTCCTAACAAGGAGTCTGTGTGCAAACCAGCAAAGCATTGATTCTATAAAGTTGTAGAATCAAAAATTCATGCAGGCCCATGCTCTCCCCACAACCTTTTCCTGTAAGCAGCAGTTCTGTATTCAGGCTGGGTTCACATTAATCTGAAAAGTACATATGGCTAATGGACCTCTGCCTCACTGAGAGCTAGAGGAAAGCTTTTGTTTTCCTCTCCTTTTTGCATTAAGAATTGTTGCATGTTCTGACTTCTGATCCATTGAGCCAGAGGTTTTAGACAGAGATGAAAAGTTGCTTTCTGTTCCGAAAAATTAAGCGGAGGACACTCTGGGTATCTTACTTAATCCTAAACTTTGCCAGTTTGACCTGGGTTTGTCCTCTTTATGGCAGAGCAGGTAAGAGGGGGCAGCAAACTGCTGAGCTTTGGGCTAAGCAAAACGAATGTTTTAACCACCTTCCCCCTCACTCCCAATTTGTAACACATTCAATTTTCAGACAGACTTTAACAAGGCAGGGTCTTCCCAGCCCTGGAGCACACAACAAGGTTGACAGCTGCTACGGTCAAGGCTTAAATAGTACAAGAGTCAGTTTTATGAGCCATAGTTGCAATTACTAAGCTTCTCACTGCTCTTTGGCAGCCAGAACATACAGATTCTTCTTCCTGGTAACTGATCTCTGACCACAGAGCCAAAGACATTAGGCTGAACCTAAGAAATCATCTCACCAACACAAAGGAAAGCCTGTCTTACAAAGGGTTGTACCTATGTCTTTATGCATGTCCCAGAGAGCCGCCTTTGCCCTCCTCATCCTACATCTGGGAATGAGAGAAATCATCAGCTGCCTCCCCAGCACATCATTAAATCAATACCACCTTAAACAAGTCCCATGTTCCATTCACCTGGGAAGTTGTATTCCACTTCACAGAGGCAGAGAGAGGATTTCAGACTGCAGCAAGCAAGTCATGCTGAAGGTCATGAAATCTGCACATGAGCAGATTCACACACATGGGTTCTCTGGAAATTGTCCTGGGCTACTGAAGTCACAGAATCACAGAATATTAGGAGTTGGAAGGGACCTCGAAAGATCATCTAGTCCCACACCCCTGTCTGAGCAGAATCTCCAGACCAGGTCACCCAGGAACGCATTCAGGCAGGTTTTGAATGTCTCCAGAGGAGACTCCACAATGCCTCTGGGCAGACTGTTCAGTGCTCTCTCACTCTCACAGTGAAAAAGCTTTTCCTTATGTTTAGGTTGAACCTCCTATGCTCCAGCTTGCTCCCATTGCCCCTTGTCCTGTCATTGGCTGTCACTGAGAAGAGCCTGGCTCCTTCCTCCTGACACTTGCCCTTTACAAATTTATAAACATGAATGAGGTCACCCCTCAGTCTCCTCTTCTCCAAGCTAAAGGGACCTAGCTTACTCAGCCGCTCCTCAGAGAGGACATGCTCCACTCCCTCCATCATCTTTGTGGCTCTGTGCTGGACTCTTTCAAGCAATTCCCTGTCCTTCTTGAACTGAGGGGCCCAGAACTGGACACAGTCAGTGGGAGCTTGGTAAAAGATTTTGATGTGCACAGGATCAAGCACTAGCAGCGCCACCCACTGATTCTGACAATGATTAATGTAAGAGGTTAGAAATGAAAGAAGATTTTAAACTGGAAACTAGGATACATGCCTGTCTTGTTCCATTTCTAATATTGTTTGTATCCCACTAACATCGTTAGAGAGTACTAGCCTTATCTTGGGCTGCAGAAAAGCTGGAGAGAGAAATATATAGCTGTAATCTGAACAGGAAAAGCTCTAGCTTCCCAATTTGGAGGAACTACTTAAGTCCAGAATTTCTATTTATTTTTTAAAGTCAGACTCTGCTTATGCTTTCTAATACAATATTTTGCCACTGGGCAAGATCTGGGCATGTAGAACATTTAACAAAGTAAGTACTGTACAGAATGCAAAGTTCCTCCTAAGGAGCTCCATCTGCCTAAAATATATTCTTGTAAGGCAGCCTTTCAGCAAACAAGCCATTCTTATCCCATATTTTGTTTCACAGCTTGCAGCAGCAAAGTACCATGGGCCAGCACAGGTCCTGTCTGTTGCCTGGAAGCAAACGTTTATATTAACATCTGGCAAAGAAAATCTCAGCACAGATTCCCAAAGATATTTTGACACTTAACAGAAATATTTCTGGCTTTGAGTCTCCCGCCCTTAACATAACCACACCTGTTCCCCTGCAAGACTGAACTATTCACTTGGAAAGATACAAATGAGATACTGCTGCATGAAGGCAGTTGGCCAGGTGGATAGAGACTGTATGAAGATATCCATCTTGTAATTGTTTGACTAGGTCTGTATTGTATAGCTCAGTACTCAGGGAGCACACAGGGTTCCCATTTCTGCTCCGTGTTACGAACACAACTGCTGAAGCAGGTCACAGCTTGATTTCTGAGCTGTTGGGGAGCTTTCAGAGCACCAAGTCTATGGTGGAAGGGCACTAGATGGTCTCCTCTCTATATATGAGAAATAGGGAACTATAGTGGTCTAAGCCTTAGGCCAGCATAACTCTACATTTGCAATCCAGGCACTGCTCTGCCTAGATTTCTGTAAACCACCCAGTGTCTCCTCCTCCCACCTCCTAAAGTTTCTCTACTTACCTCTTGAATTTGTAGATTAAAAAAACAGCCAAGCCTACAAACACCACAGACAACAACATCAGCATTGCTGAACTGCTATGACCTGTGCTGGAATCAACAAGGGGTGCTGCAGGAGGAAAGGCAGAGCATTACATTTGCAAGACATTATTAGGTAACACATAACTAACAGAGAGTTGAGCTCAGCTCTGGTTTTGCTACATCTGCTTTAGCATCACTGCATGGTGCATACTGTTTACAGCAAGACCAATCAGTAGGAAACAAATTGACTCATCCTCTGAAAGCCAAGCTCCTTTTTCAAGACAGTGCATTCTAACATCTCCTACTGAAAAGGCACAGCAAGCCATGCTTAGCTGAATTGCTGATCCCTCTTGTGTTAACATTCTGGGCTATTTCTTTCCAGGCTTTTCCAGGGACAGGAGTAGAAACAAAACTTACACAGTGTGGCTTAATGCATGTCTGTTCCCCTGTGGAGAAGCTACATCAGAGCATCCATGAACAGCATGACTCCCATGTTCCAACAACATATGTCTGTTTCACACGTGACAGGGATCCAGTCTTGTGAGAAGCCTCACGGTTCATCCTTGCACTGGACCTTACAGACTTTTTAATTGAGTCAGTTTTCATAATGTGAAGGAGCCCAGAGCAATAGCCCTGGACCCAACCATGCAATACATTATAACATTTTGGAGATCTGATCCATCTATCCTTGACATTTTGGGTGTTCTAAATGGAGTGTATTACTATACCTTGTTTATTCAGCTATTCCCACAGCTCATTGGAGCAGACCATCTGAATGGCCTAAGCACTGTGCTGAGAATCAAGAGTCTGATGAGAAGCCTCTAATGATGCACAAATGATTTTAAGTAGCAGCTGAGTGTTTCTCACTCTGCACAAATATTTGATTTTGTGTTTTTACTGTTCTCTATTCTTTTTCTGTCACCCAGAAGATGGGGGCAAAGTATATGCAAATAAAGTCACTTCTGGTTCCATCACCAAATTTTCACACCTAAGAGTCTGATCCTGTCCATATTCTGCTTCTACTGCTTCTACAGACCAAAGAAAAGAACTGACTGTTATTTCACCTGAACCCAAATACTATGGGAATGGTCATGAAACAAATGCAGCATCCCCACTATGGGAGGCAGAGAGAGTGTGAGAATAGTTGAGCACTGTAAGCTAAATCCTTATTTTGCAGTGTCAAGAACAAACCCCCAGATATTTGGATCTCATTCCCAGTTTTGCAAATTAATTCATTCAAGCCTACTCCTATTAACACCTGACTCTCATCCTCAAACTACAGTCAGAGAGCAAAAGCAAAAAGGCATTACCTGTAGGATAGGTCACAAGCCTTGGTTTAGCTCAGCTCTTGACTCTGAGAGAGTTTTGTGTAAAAAAAAAAAAGCTGAAGTGTATTATCATGGGACATGAATCCCAATCTTTTGAAGAGGCTATCAGCAATGTCACATGCACAAAACCTACATTTCAGATAATTGCAAGGGCAGTCATAAAAAGCAAAGGCAAAAATAAATCCATCATCTCCTTTGTAGCCACCACTGTCTCCGAAATAGCCGAGAGCTTCACACAAGGCCGACCAAAATTCTCAGCAGTAGCTGAGAGCTTCACACTAAGGTGGTTTAGAGCAAAGGGGGTGATGAAGCTTAAAGTGACTATTCATTACTCTGTGCAAAAATGGAGATAGGTAGCATTGAAATTTAAATAAGTTCTAATTTGTAGAATTCATTGTTCAGGTACTATTCTCTGTAAGAGGCCTAGATCTTCTTTTCATGAGTACTTTGCCCATATAAAGCTTCTTGGCTAGTCATAATATTAACAAGCCTTTTGCAATAAGGATTTGATCCAATATCCATGTGCCCAGTGAGGCCTTAATAGAAAACACCATTCACCTGATTTTCTAAAACACTTGAAAGACATCCACGCACTAGTTAATTAAGCCACAGGGAACTCTTAAAGGGTACTTTTAATACTTGTACAAACTGGTGCATGAAGATGCCACTGCTGGATTCTGTTTTTAAAACTTCCTTCTTCTACCACAGACAGCATCTCAGTCTTACTTTTCCCAGTAGCATGTGTAACAAACTGAGTGCTCTGATGTAGACTTGTTCTCCTGGCATTTTCTGAAGCCTCAGGAGAACCACAGCTATGCATTTGACTTCACACTCACCTAAAGTTAACTGAGTAACATACACAACGACTTCAACTCCAGGCTTCAGTTCAAACTGGACCAGGTTCTGGTTGAGAGCATTAAAAAGGATTTCTACCACCTGATGAAATAATAAGACATATAGTAGTTACAATATAGAAGACAGCAAGCTCTGGAGAATATTAAGGAATGCCTTTAGCCTATGAATAGTGACTAACATATTTTACTGGCTTCAGGAAGAGAAGGGAAGTAAAAGACTGAGAAGTGGAGAGAAACATGTCCGTGTGCTTTACATGGAACTGAGCGTTATTGTAATCAAGTCTCCCACAGACTATGTTATTGTATCTCTACTGGGAAGCAAACTGGAAAGTTAGTACATTTTTTGTTTCTTTTAGGGGTGCAGGGGAGGTGGGAAAAGAACTAAGGATCTTTTCACCCTTCATGATGTCATGTGAGTTTGACCTTGGAAATCACTGACATACTGGCCTTTCATTGGTGGATGATGGAACTAAGTTAGGTAGTCCAGCTTGGTAACACTTCTTTAATCACAGTGATTCAAGACAATCCTACTCATGTAGGGATGAGTTTTGAAGATTAATGGTAAACTTGCCATATTTCACCTTCATGTAGAAAAGGGGCCTTGGACTAGAGTTTACTCATGGCTCAGCAACCCAGGTGTGATGTGTGATATGATTGCCTCAGAGCACATACTTGGCATGTCACACTGGTGCCCGAGTTTGTTAATGTCTTGTCTCCCTAGAGTAGTTCTGATGGTCAGGGCACAGCTACTGAGGAGTTCTGATGGCCTGCTCTCCAGGGCAGAGCTCCTCAAGCAGAAGCCTACAATAGGTGCCAAAGTACAACTTAGTAGACCATCAAATAAAATTAGAGCACTAGAGCTTCAGGCATCAGCTAGTCAGAAACCTAAGCTGAGATGTCTGCATAATAGTGATATAAGAAATACTGACATGAAAACTTGTTGAGGGGAGGAATTGTAATATGGGTAGATCCTACTGAACAGAATGGAAATGACTCCAAGAAAATCCCTCCTTAAAGCCTTCCAAACCTTCCCACCACAATGCATCTCTTCTGCACACTCACCACCATAAATTTAAACAGTCAGCATTGCTTCCGAGGACAAATGCACTACTCTGAGGGGACTGACTTTACTCAGGGAATGACAAGAGCTTCCACAGAATTCAGCAGTCCTCTGAATTATTCCATGTTTGATCACAGAAAAGTTACTTCTCCAAGAATTACTTAGAGATGGGCTCACACATAGCCTGTACGCAGTAAAAATGCTGCATACAAGAACATTACCTAGAGCTAAGCAGCCTTTCCAGCAGTACTTCACTCCTTTGCCTTTATAGAGCTGATTTAATCACTTGGGTAATTCTAGCATGAAAGCTTCAGCAGCCTAGTGCTGTTGTTCCTAGCTCTTCCCTTGCCTGCATATCACTGTTGCTATTCATCACTGTAATTACCTATTTATCTAAATGGATGGATATTGTACCTTCCAAATATAGTTTGCACACGCCATTCGCTACAACAGAAAAAAGAGGTCTTGTTCCAGTGATATATGAGCTGAAGAGCCTGATTTATTTTTAGTAAACCTCAGTATATTATCTTGCTGCTTTGGCCTCTGTCTATTAGCATTCTTCCAGGGAGTAGAGGGAGTACATATTCAAGGTTCCTTTGGCCGTAACTACTGTAATAAGGACACACCACTGATGTAGGAAGAGCCACTGCCGGTAGACTGTGACATATCTCAGTGAGGTATTAGAAAAGCCTGTTTTTCCTCTGAAAATAACTTTTTTTAATGCCATGAACTATACTGCCACAGTCCCAGATACATCCGATTCCATTACACTTATTATAAGTCACTTCCAATGGTGTACAAGTTAAGGGTCCATTGGCAAACAGTATGATAGGAATGAGTGTTCCATGAATCCTCTGCTTACTTGCTCCAGATCAGCCTCACTGCTTTTCCTCCTCTCTGATGTGTTTTTATGTGGCAGTATGAAGAGTTCAGCAGAAGTAGGCAGCCCAGGAAATACAGCTACCAAGATCTGTTCATCAGGGATACCAGTCACCTAAGAGAAAGAAAAGAAAAGAAAAAAAAAAAAAAACAAACAGAAAAAATGAGGTCACCAGCTGCTATTCTGTTACTTATGTTTCCATTCTTCAGTGTGAGGGTGGTGAGGCAGTGGAACAGGTTGACCAGGGAAGTTCTGGATGCCCCCACCTTGAAAGTGTTCAAGGCCAGGCTGGATGGGGCTTTGAGCAACCTGGTCTAGTAGAAGGTTGCCCTGCTTATGGCAGAGGGCTGGAACTGGATGATCTTTAAGGTCCCTTCCAAACAAAACCATTCTATGATTCACTACAGGAAACTTTGCTCCCATCAAATTGTTATTTGTCGGTTCCATTGCAGGTGCTGTGGTCCAAATGAGCTGCCCATTTGGTGGGTCAGAAGTAGAGTTTCTAGAAGGAAATGTAGGCTTGGCAGCACCCCTGGGCCCAAAGATCTCAACCCAAAGTCCAAACCTACCATGTTTCCAGATCTGAATTTTTCATATAGACTTTATTGCTACAAAAGAACAACCCAAAGTCAGATCCAGAGAGTTTGGCTCAGAGCAACCAGTGGTAAGTTGCATCTAACATGACGTATGAAGAAAATTGTCTGCAATCACCTGCTAATGTCAGGTTATAGGGATCTACGTTTGGCATAAATTAATAATATCTCCAGTGGAAGATTTTTTTATTACTGGGGCTGATCAGGCAGGCTGTGCTAGGAATTGCTCAGTTTTCTGAACCAAGAGTCACTTCCACACCTGACTCTCACAGCTGTCTTCAGCATGACCTGCTCACGGAGGCTACTGCCTTCTCTCCCCAAATCCAAGCTGTGCATCCTCAGTAGGGCAGGAAGCCTCTTCTCCCTCAGAAACTCTCTGCTGTATGAGGCTGAGCCCATTAGCTCCCTGGTCCTACCCCACCTCAAGCTCCTTGTCTTCATTCTTGAACTGAAATGTATCAATGGGGCAGGGATTGAGATCCATCCTGTAAGCATAGACCACAGGCTGCAACCAAATAGTCACAAAAGGATACACAAACAAGCACTTCTACATTATTTCTAGTTCACCGTTACAACCGAATTAATTTTCGTTTTCTGCAAGCTTGACTCTGAACATAGTAAAAGTGAACAACAGTTTAAACAAATGAACTCAGTGTTTTCTCAGGGTGGAAAAACAATCAAAAAAACCCTTATAAACTGTGAATTTTGAGTGGGCTGCAGATAAGAAAAGCTGAGCAG
>NW_010163473.1:27441-53565 GCF_000695765.1 Mesitornis unicolor | reverse complement strand
AATGTACTTTCCCTGTAAAAATAATCAGCCTTCATTTCTAAGAACAGCTGCAGCTGAAGCAAAGAAAAGCAAGATACATTTTTGGCAGAATGTAAAAAAAACCACAGAAGTTTACCTAAATCTATCTCCTGATTTCACACAAACCCCAAATCCCTGGCTACTTGATATCATAAATTATTCTGCCTCCTTTCCTGGAGGAATATGAGTGCTAGTTTACATATTCTAATTAATCCCAAAGGAAGATTCAAATCTTCCACCCACAGAAGTCTCTCTTTGTCCTGTATTTTAAAGGTAAGTTTATTTTCCCTCTGAATCCTCATTTTTTGTGCCAGTTGGAAAGGGAGTAGAGCTTTATATTATTCACCAGTTGCTACATTTAGCTACATTAGAGTATCAGGAAGAGGTAAAAATAACATCCTCATGCATCCAACATACTACAATGCCTATGTTACGGGATGAAGTGGATCAGCTGTTTAACAACACACAGTAACACTACCTAAATGTTTGGAGTAGAAAACAGTAGATACTGTAATATCTATTTGGCAAAATAAGAATAATAATGATACTATTACAATATGGAATTTGTAAAGACCTCAGGGATATTAAAAGCTAAAAGGCACCACAGAAACATTAATAAAAGTAATTATACTATTTTCACAAAATTCCCAATATAGTTTGCCTCTGTAAAAAGATACAGCATATTAAGAAGCTTTTTATTGATTTAAAATGATAGCCTCATTATTGCTGTTCTTTCCTATTCTTTTAAGCTAGCACGTTGAAAAAGCGCATGTTTTAACAGCACAGACAACGTTAGTACAGATGAGGAAACAGATGCTCACCTGTGCCAGAGCTCTCTTGATGACTTTTCCAATGTCTTGCCTCCATTCAGGGATGTCAGGGTTATGGTAGTCCAAGTTGGGAGAAAATGACAGGAGCTGAGATTGGAAATATTCTGGAATAGAAAAACAGTATTTATAAGAAGATTAAACAGGCAGTATTCAGAGTACAGCCAAGGGTGCAGAAGACAACAGAAAGACCGTCAGTATATTATCTTAAAGCAAGAGAGAGAGGAAAGGCTGAAAGAAGAAGGCCTGGCTAACATTAAGCAAGACAGAAGGGTTGCAAGGAAAGAATTCTCTTAAAGGTTCTTATAGAGGACAATTTTTCCTAATGCCAACTTGGGGCTTTTCCCTAAAGAAATGCAAGTAACAATGACATAGGTGAGAAGATGACTTCCCTTCAAGATGCCTCTGGGCTTTGTAATTTTGCCACTCAACTTCATCACATTCTGCTTACAAGGAAGTTGACCAGTAAATAAGGCAGCATCTGGCTGAGATTTGGAAGGTCTGTGCAATTGCATGCCTTGTGCTCTGCAGAATAAACACACTGTTGGTAATGTTTTCAAAAGCAGGTATTATCTGTTTGCTCTCCTGGAGGGAAGCCATGAGTGGTTAATACTCCAACAAATCAGAACCCAGTGGTGCTAATGACCAGCTAATGAAGCAACGGCTACTCATGAAACACTTTGAAATTGACTGATTGCAGGGAGGAAGAAAAACTTCCTAGACTTCAAACAGAGAACAGTTTAAATTTTTCTCCAATTCCAACTCTCCTCTCTGGTGTCACCAAGAGACCAGGCCTGGAATCTTTATGTCAACTGGGCACAACGGATTTGGGCCAGTGGAAGGCACAGATCCAGGATGGGAACCACACTCAGATATAACTTCTCAGGGTAGAAGACTCTCCTTTCTGGTTTTGGAGATGTGCTCAGCTTCACCTTGAAGCACCTGATCTCCAGACACTTCAAATAAGTGCCATTAATCATTTGTAAGCAGGTACCATTTTTAGATCAAGATAAATCAGCAAGAGTATAAATGAGGAAAACCAGTGAATAGCAGGGATGTGAAAGCACAGCATTTGTGTTGCATCTTTTGCAAGATCTGTTCTTTCTTTATAAATGGTGCAGTATATTTTTAAACAAAAGAAGCATCAAAGAGAGCAAGGAAACACGCTCAAGTTCTGAAGGTTTAACCTGGAGCCTGATATAAAAAGCCTTTGACTTTTGAACCCTCAGTACCACGTACATTTTTTGAGTAAAGTCTGGTCTGTTAATTACAATTTGAGAAAAACTTTAATAAATCGCCTCCACTGCTAACACCAGAAAGTCATGCCTTCCTGCCTAGAGCCATAATAACACACAACACAGATTAGGATACAATTTAGTAGAGGGCATGTTTATCAAAGGTGTCACTCATTTGTGTATCTAGACTTGAACTGATCACTAGACTGGGGGTTTGAAATGACTCCTTAGACCAGGTCAGTCTGCAGCATGGTGCTGCATAAGACCATTTGGACAATCCAATTGGATCAATTTCTCTTTGTGATAAAGCCCAAAGCTTTGGATCTCTTAAACAGAACGGCAAAATTCCTTGCAAAGTGTTTAAAACCAAAGAGTGAGGAGTATTCTGTGGGACCTACCTTTTTTACTTCTCAACTAGAAAGATCAAAATCACCTGCAGGGACCCCTGTCAGATACACTTGGTTCAGGTTTAGTCCAGCGACTAGTGGAAAGACACAAGTTTCCCAGAAGTAAATGCCGCATTTTCCAATGCTCAAGATGATCAAGTAGAGGGTTACTTACATTTGCTAATAGCAAGTTTGAGTATTACTAAATCATATTAACAAATTATTAAATGCCCACCCCATTTCACACCCAGGTAATCAATAAATATCTATTTAGCTGCTTGTTAAATCTGAGCATACAGCTTTCCAGTCACCAGCAGGAAATTTATTTATATTTAATTACTGAAACAAGATACATAGAGTTCAACCACACAGTGTAACCTTAGTTATTTGAAGCCCAGATCTCTCAATAAAACTTGCTTTCCAAAGAAAAGCTGGCCCTCAAATGCTGGATGCCAATAACTGGATAAGGAAAATGAGACTAGCCCCGGGAGGAAATTATTGTCTGGAGAAATCTCTAAGTCCTGGCCAAAACTGCTGAGAATGCCTTTATCAAGCCCCAAACTGAGTAAGCCTTGTGATCTGCCAAACGGTGCTTTTTGGAGCCCATGACATGCAAATATGGCAAGAACATACGAAACATTACCCACAGGAAAGTCCAGTGGACACACTCAGACCTTCAGCTGTGGTATGAATGATGGGTAGAGATACCAACAAGAGTAATTTCTACCCCCTGATTTCCAGACCCCTCTCGACTCTTATCATTTATACAGTCACTATATAAAGAGAAAGACCAGCTGTATTCAGTCCATCTTAATGATACACTATAATTAATTCTTTCCACAGCTAGGAAGCAGAGGGAAGGCAGTCTGGCTATAGCTCTAAGTGTTTTTAGTTTTGGGAGTTCCCAGTCAGGGTGTACAAACAGACCAAGAGGCAAAAGAGACACCAGACACTTTAACACAGTGCTGAGCTTACAAATTTGGTTAGCTGCCCCATCCAATTCCCTTCTGTATTTTGTGATCACAACACACCCTCTGTTTGCAGTTTGTCTTCAGAGGTTCCTCCAGGAAACAGAAAGTTCATTTTGGTTTAGTAGTGGCTGTCCTTCACCTCTAGATATCCCCCAAGATCTGATTTTAAAAGGTTGTACGTACCATGCACTGCAATCTCCTTGGTGTCTTGGATGAGAGTGTTGCCTGCAGAAACCTGCACAGTGACGGTGTTCATCCCTTCTACAGCAAAGACGTATGAGATGCTGCTCTCCAAGGTGATGAGCGGCTGCAAGAGGTAAACACAAACGGTGATATCAAAATCAGGATGAGATTAACTCAGGATCACAATGCACCTTACTAATCCACCAGGCTACGATATCCTTCCTCCCTGATACAGAAATGGTGCTCAGAGTTTTCATGTCCTGCTAAGGGCCAAATATGGTCCAAACACCACCCAGTGAGAACTGTCCCGTTGACAATGGTTTCTCTCACTTCAGTAAATGTTTCTTGAAATATTCTTCCACTGAACTACAACCTGTTATGCTATGAATACCTCAGTAAAGCACAGTCAGCAATTGCGGAATTAGCGCTGCAGAATGCAGTGTTGTACACACACATGCATGCACATGCAGCACAGTTGCTACATCAGCTGTGCAGAACACAGGGTTGAGCTCAAACCAGCATTTGAACATAAAGCAAAGATACAGATGCTTCTTCAAACAATCCACATTGTCCAGATTCAGGGCCAGCCCTTGCTCTTAGGAGCACAAATCCATCAATCTATCCCAGCGCAACTTTGCTCAAGACAGAGTGTGGGCACCCAGCATTGCCCTGTCCATGTTTTGAGCCTGTAAGCTATCTCCAACCATAAGCTGGCAAACCACACTAAAAAGGTTGAAAGTATGGCATAAAACCTGCCAATACTGCTGTTTGAATGTGGCTGAATAGTTTCCAGAAGAAAGCTGACTTGCATTTAGCCAGCTCAGAGCCCTGGCAGAGAAGGCTGGGTTTATCTGCACCTTCTTGACCAAAAAAGTCCTTAAGAGCACTACAGCTCTCCTCTTTATCCAGGAAACTTTCACACTGATACACATCATCATGTTCGGGAAAAGAGATTTGCATACTGAAAATCAAAGGTCCAGCCCTAGCAGTGCCACTGATCTGACAGCTGGTCTTTAGACAAATCTCTTGGTTTAAATTAAACCACTTAAAATGGAAATAGTGATACTAGCCTCCATTGCAAAAGAACTTAGAGGTTTAAGAGCACACATAAAATCACTGTACCATTGCTATTGTCCCTCCACCACACTGCCGGTTTATTTCTGGAGGAGAAGCATTCTCCATCCAGCTCTCATGCTTCATCCTATCAGACTGCCGTTTGCCTGCATTTCACAGCAGTGGCCATATATGCCATTTCCATAGACAAATCAAAATTTCTACTATTTGACAGGCTGGCAAACACATTACTGCCACTGCAGACTGTCACTTTCCATTGATTCCCTCATCCATGAGCTGAAAAAACAGTAGAAAAAAATCTTTTTGATCATTGGAGACTTACAGACCAAATCAAGGGTGCAAGACTGTGCTAGCCCTAAAGGCCTAGCTAACATATATTTAGATATACATACATTCTGGAAAAGGAGAATGGGCCTATATCAAACTGCAGTGATATTAGCAATCTTCCTGGATGTTACAGGCTGTGACTCCATGCAAAGAGGAACCAATCTGGCCTTTAAAATTACCATTTTTCCTTTTTGTATGTATGTATGCTGAACATTCCATTATCATGGCTTATTTCACCTCCATCATGGAGCTTTAACATTCAGCCAACTCCTTAATTTTAATTCAAGCACCAAGACCTCGAAACTAACTCTAAATTAAATCAAGTAGTTAAAGGTTCATTTGCTCAAAGCTATTAGACAGCTGGACACATTTATTAAACTGGACCTGTGTTAATCCAGGCAAATTGGCCTTTGGGTACACTGCAAAAATTAGCACAGTAGAAATTCAGTGCAATGGTTCCAGCAGGGTGGGGAGGGCAGCAGAAGAGACTCAGCTAGGTCATTTTTGTCTAAGACAACATTCGCCTGTGCAGCAACACAGCAAGTACCGCAGTGAGACTGCATGGTGACAGGAGATACATCTGGTTCTACCTGGGATGCCTACAGGCTGAACAGGAAAATAAGCTGCAATCCCTCAACATGGAACCAGAATATATCACCTAACAATACCAGTCATTATGCACAATATTATACACCTCATCTTGTAATTCACACACAAATCAATGTCCCCATCTTCCACCTGTACTAAGAACACTACAGTTTGCCCATGAGTGAGCACAGGAAGGATATGATATGTATAGTAAACATCGTAGAAGTAATTTTGATGTGATGCAGTCTGTTGTCCTGAAAAGAAAAAAAAAAAAGGTGGCTGCTGCTGCTATGTCTATATTCTTTGCCATATTTCTGTCAGAGTTGAAGTTGAAATACATTTAATGAGGTAGATGGAGATAACGCTTTATAGAGAATGAAAGGAGCTCTGTGTCTTTGATTTGGTCACAGGTAAGTGGCACCGTCTTTACTAATCCACAACTGAACATATTTCAGCAACATTTACAATCACTCCAAGGTATCATCAGCATCAGCTACTCCATGTACAGCTATGTCCAAAGCATCCATCCCAAATACATCCATATCTGCTTCTACTCTGTTGCCTATGGGTCTGAAATTTAAGCTAGAAGATAAAACAAGTAACAGATCGTATTTACAACTTACATGCAAGCAGCATGAGAGCTGCATGGAAAACTTCAGGAAATGCCACTGCTTTGTTCTACCTTTTCTAGATTACTTTATGTTTCAAAAAATCTTTTCTAAGGCTCTATTCACAACCATCTTCTATATTAAGGACAAAAGCAATGACAGGAAAACTCTGACACCTGGTTGCACTGGAGGGCTAAGCAGATGATCAAGTTATCAACACCTGAATTGTCTCAGGCGTACTTTAATGGCATATGTGACCACCGAGCCAAAAATATCAGAACTGCAACATGATTTTGCATCCCCCTCCTTCAGTGCCTTATAAACTACGTGGAATTATGTGGTACTTGTCATGGACTGAATATGTGTATGTGGGTGGTTGCCACAGCTCAGCTAGGTCACAGTAACTTGCCAAGTTATAGTAAGTGGTTTTTGTTCCTGAGCTCCTCTGGTGCCTCAATTATACTTCCACAAAAATAGGTGAGGTCTTACAGTGAGCTACCTAACTTGATGCAAAATCCCAGTAGACACAGCATCTACTGTTTTGTTTTGTTTTGTTTTTTTTTTTCTCCTGCTACTGTTTCTAGCTAGGGTAAGAGGTTAAAACGCAAGCAGCTCTGACAAAGAGAAAATAACACACTTGTGTACCTACCCTTTTTTGTCTCAAGTTCCATATTTCATGTAAAATCCCCACTTTTTTCTACTGTGATCTCACCTCAGTGCCTACCTTCAATTGTAACTCAGTGATGTAGACAATTATGTGATTTAAACTGCTTTTGTAAATAACAGCAGATATTACACTGCAAAATTATCAGCTGTGCATTTCACGACTGTAATAATGGAGGATAGTGACAGTCTGTGTCAGCTGTCTCTCTTAAAGCCTGCAATAAAAACTGTAGCTAATAAGCAACATTTGAAACTCTCTCCAATTGAAAGTGTGACCACCACTTGTAGTTTCACTTACTTTAATTATGGATTAAAAAAGCTCTTTAGAATACATTTTTGGCAGTCGTTTAAAAATTCACTACAAAACAGTCTCACTTCTCTCTCTACTATATCCAAGACCGTGAACAATGGTCACAGACAGACACAAACAGTTCACTGAGAGTCTAGCTTGAAATTCTATATACAACTGGTTATTTGAACACCAACAGCTTTAAAGTATTGTGTTGGAAACCAGCATTATATACAGCATACTGGTACATAATGGAAGCCCCCACGGTTTTTTGAACACCAGCAGCTTTTAAACATGGTGTTGAAAGCCAGTATTATTCCATATATAGTGGTATATAATGCAGTTAAGTTGCAAGGGAACACTGGTAATAACAGTGGTCTTCAAAGCTCAGTAGGGCTGATAACAACCAGATGTAAAAAAGTAATGACTCCTAAAACCAACATGAGACAGGAAGAAGTAAACTCACAAAGGTAGAGTTTCAGATAATGATAACCCTTTTTAGATAAGGAAAAAACTGAAAGACAAAACAAGCAAAAGCAAGAAGTTTTTATTAGGGCTTACAGAGTTCCCTGTCTGGTGCAACAAGCTTAGAAAACAAAAATGAACCAAAGGGCAGCTGTACCTTGGTGCCGTTCCCAAACCACCAGAAGTAGGTAAGTGTGCCTGCCTGGCTGGGCCAAACCACTGCAGTAAGGTTGACGTCCTTGTTTCTGATGGCGACAAAGGGTACGCTTAGATGGACGCGCTCCACTGGACCTGTGGGAAAAGGGAGTTCATTATTAGAGGCTTTGAGTTAAATCCTCTCCGTGCAGTTGTGAAGAGCAAGGATCTTTCCTTTAAATAAATCAAATGTTTTGTATCAGCAGTAAAACTCTATTACAGCAATACAAGAGAATTTCAGCAGTCAATAAGCAACAGAAAAAGATATCAGATGTATAAATTGATGTATTAATAAAATCACATATATTTTTTCTCACTCTTAATTCTAAGGGAGCCAAAAATGCACATTTTCCACAGTGCTAATTTCAGACAGGGTCAGCACTGTTTTTAGAAGAATTTTTAAAATGCATTTTGATGGAGAAAAATGAACTGGCTTCACATCGGATAGGGCAAGCTCATATTGAAAACTTGAGGAACAGGACATGAGAGAAAGAAGGTGTTTTCTTGAAAATATATCCACTGAGCTACCAAGATTTGTGAGAAAATCATTTTAGCCTAGATGGCTTAAATCTGATTATATATGAGGCATTTATGACTTGAGTAAATACTCCCTGACAGTTGTATAGAAGCCATCCAACAGAAAGATGCATGCTTTTCGAAATCCTTGGTATCATTTTTTACTTTGGCCTGACCTTGAGAATTCTTTGGGGAGTCAGTTACCATTAGCAAAAAGGCAGGAACTCCTTGAAAGATGTGTCCATTGGCATATTAAAGCAGTCAGAAGAACCTGGTATTGAAAGACCTAAAAAATAATGAAGTATCAATGCAAAGCTGTGTCTAATAAATGCGAATATCCAGAATTAGTCCAGTGCATGAAGTTCAGAATTAAGAAGCCAGATCCTCTCCAGAAAAACACGTGTAAAAAATACTGAGGTTTTATCTATTAGCCTGTTTAAAGCTTTTACTACGTCCGCTGTTTTGCTTCTTGTTTCATTCTCATACTTAATTTCAGCTGATTACTGCTGCACATCAGACAGTGTTACTGACTCTTTCTGGATGGTACCTTTTAAAACACAGAAAACTGATAGACTATCTGTGAGAGAGAACGGATGAAATAAGAAAGAAGTAAAATTTTTTTAGGATAATTCTGGGAAGCAGAATATGTGCTGACTTTAACTGAGACCATCTTCTTGTGCTACCTCTCAGCTCTTCAAGCATGAAATGGAGACATTAATCACTTCTCCAGCTATTTGGATTGCAAGGATGTTGGAGAGAAAGAACTATTCTTTTACCACTGGAACATACAACTCTGAGCAAAATGGGACTCTAGTCTTGATTTTGGCTCATTAAAACTTGTTCTTTTTTTTCCCCATTTCCCAAAGGGTCTCTACCAGCAAGTCACTCCTGAAATCTGCTGACAGAAAGTACTTTGAGGTCTCAAGAATAGCAGGTTCCCTCAAATATTTTGTGACAGTGCATGTAAGAGGAAAAACACTAATATCTTCACTTCCTTTAAATGAAGAGATGAACAGCCTGACAGATTCCAGAAAGGTGAAAAGTTGAGTGACCACTGATAAAGCTGCAGGGTAGAAAACTACTGTTGCTTGAGGCCAAGAAGCTTCTTTCTTTTTTTTTCAGCACAGGACTCCAGCACCAAACAGATTGTATAATAAGGGTGATTTAAATAGCAGGCATTTTTGTATGAACATTTGATCTTCAAAGTCAAACCTCCTATATTGACTAGTACATTCAAATATATTAGAAGTCTAGTACTGATGTATCATCTTATTTCAGTGTCAGCATGAATCTAAATGCTTGCAAAATATTCCCCTAGAGATAATCATAATAAGTTGGCTACCTAAGAATGCTATAAAAGTCAAAGGAGAGATCTGAGAGGTATAGGAAGAAGAGGGTAGAATAGCACAACCAGACTAAGCAACTGCCCCTTGTTACATTCTGTTCTAAAATCCTCACCATGAAAAAGCAGTTCCTACAAGAAAAATCAGATAACTCATACAAAGCTGGTTGTTATTACCAGGTAACCATCACTTTTGTCAGCTAATGGTCCAAGGTGAAGGAAAAAACAGTTAATGCTCTAATAACAGGTTGTTAAATGCAGCCATGATTGACTTTGAGGGAATTATGAGCATAATAAAGGCTTCAAGGAACATTTATTCCTTCACACAGGGAGCTTGAAATGAAAAAGAAGAGAAAAGTTGTTGAGTTTTGGAAATTTCTGACTTCCTTCCTTCCAGTAGAAGAGCTCAAGTAAAAGACAGACAGTCTAGAAGACATTCTGACTGACTAAGGGGGAAGACAGACATAGCTGTGACTACAACTAGGGGCAAACCGATGAGGTACATCTGAACACAGATGGAGTTCTCTGCCCAGGAGATGTAGGAGTTTGAGAGCAGGACAAAGAACTGGAGACTTCCTGGTCTCATCCTGGGTTCCACATCTCTGCTCTCTCCTGTGGCTTTGAAAAGCCAGCTGGGGGCTCTATATTTGAGTCTGTTCATGTGCCAAATGGGGAGGAATTTCCACTGATCTACCGAAGAGGAGGGACAATTCAGGGATGCATGTCAAACACATGAAGTATGAAAAGTAGCACATTAGTCCTCAGTACATTCATATGCCAGGAAGCAAGTTCAGCACAATGCTTTTGTTTTATTTCATAAGCAGTGCTAGATTAATCTAAATTAAGTATTAGAAGCATATTGAAAACACACATTGGACTTCGTTTCATATGTTGTTTAGTCTCTGACACTTTCAGAAATACTGAGAAACATTCTCAAACTTTTCTCTGTACCTGTGAGGACTTCAAATATACTTGTGTTTAAAGAAACTTCCCTCCCTCTTCATTCAATAAGGCTTACTTAACAAGAGAAAGGAGCATCTAAAAGTTCAAGCCTTTAAAGAGCTTGAGTTGCGTATGGAGGTGGGTTTGCAGGTATTGAAGGAATTGAGCAGCTGGAAGTACTTACAGACCACATGCAAGAAGAGGACAGCAGTGTCAGAGCCCAGGCTGTTCTCTGCATACGCCATCACCTGAAAGATTCCAGCACTCTTATACACATGTCGGATACCTTCCTCAACAGGGCTGAAATTAGCATAGGATACTGCAATGCCATCTCCAAAATCAAGCTGAATATTTGTCCTCTGAAGATCACCCTGCAACAGAGAAGATTGGATTAGGAAACTGGGCTGATAAGAGTGATTTATATTGCCCTACATCTCACTTCTCAATTCCATTTCATTATCATGGACACAAACTCATAACTTTACCAAAAGAACTAGCTTTGTTCTGCCAGTCCCCAAAGGGACCAGACTCAAATCAACACCAGGTAACTGTATACAAGCAATGCTTATAATAGCTGAACAATTATACCTGTAAAGAGATGTTATTCTCTCATCTTAGGTTTAGAGATTTTCACAGAATCGCAGAATATTAGGAGTTGGAAGGGACCTCGAAAGATCATCCAGTCCAACCCCCTCCAGGATCACCTAGACCAGGTCACACAGAGACACATCTCTAGAAAAGGAGACTCCACAATGCCTCTGGGCAGCCTGTTCCAGTGCTCTCTCACCCTCACAGTAAAGAAGTTTTTCCTCATGTTCAGGTTGAACCTCCTATGCTCCAGCTTGCTCCCATCGCCCCTTGTCCTGTCATTGGCTGTCACTGAGAAGAGCCTGGCTCCTTCCTCCTGACACTCACTCTTCACAAATTTATAAACATGAACGAGGTCACCCCTCAGTCTCTTCTTCTCCAAGCTAAAGAGACCCAGCTCCCTCAGTCGCTCCTCACAGGGAGATGCTCCACTCCCTCCATCATCTTTGTGACTCTGCGCTGGACTCTTTTCAAGCAATTCCCTGTCCTTCTTGAACCGAGGGGCCCAGAACTGGACACAATATTCCAAATGTGGTCTCACCAGGGCAGAGTAGAGGAGGAGGAGAACCTCTCTCGACCTACCAATCACAGCCCTTCTGATACACCCCAGGATGCCATTGGCCTTCTTGGTCGCAAGGGCACATTGCTGGCTCACGGTCATCCTGCTGACCACCAGAACCCCCAGGTCCATTTCCCCTGTGCTGCTCCCCAGCAGGTTAGTCCCCAATCTACACTGGTACATGGGGTTGTTCTTCCCCAGATGCAAGACTCTACACTTGCCTTTGTTGAACTTTCTCCCTGAAATTTCTCCCTGTTCAACTCTCCAGCCTGTCCAGATCTTACTGAAAGGCAGCACAGCATTTTGGGAGGGCAGAGTGTCAAGCATGCCTATACCAAGAGGGCTTGAACCATCTAATGCAATGCATGGTTTGGGATTATATGACACTGAAGTGGTCAGGGCTTTGCATAGCCTTTCACTGGTGTCCAACAAGGAGCTCCATCAGAGGCAGTAAGATGGGAGACTCTACACTGATGGTAGACTAAATGTTAACTGGAGAGCAATTCTCACATGCACATGAGAGCATAGGGGACCCCTGGGAGACAGGACAATGGTTGAAATGGCTCTCCAAGATGTTTCACAAAATCAGAACCTAGTCACAGATACTGTAAGTCTAGTCTAAGCCAGTTTTCCAGGTTTTCTGTGTAGTCAGTGGAAGAGAGAAAAAGAAAGACACCAAGACACCAGCACATCCCATCCTAAGATAACTGAGACAGTTGACATGAATCACCTTCTGCAAATATCCAACCCTGTACTGGGATGATAGACTCTAGATGACTAGTTTCAGTTAGACGTGTAACTTCAGGATGGCTAAATTTATACAGGTTGAGTCCCACATCAAGGA
Source organism: Mesitornis unicolor (assembly GCF_000695765.1). Classification (NCBI taxonomy): domain Eukaryota; kingdom Metazoa; phylum Chordata; class Aves; order Mesitornithiformes; family Mesitornithidae; genus Mesitornis; species Mesitornis unicolor. The sequence goes on along the minus strand of NW_010163473.1, from coordinate 40,945 downwards.
CTGAAAGCTTTTACGTAATGTCAGTCAACCCAGAGATAGGGCCTGGATACACAGGGGAGTGAAGTATATGACAAGAAAATCCCTTCTAGGATCACTGTCAGTGACAGGTATTAAATGATGGAGTGAACAACAGACAAGACATTCCAGCATTGCAGGTATTGTCTGGAGGCAGCAGCTGCACTGTTTTAATTTAACTGGTGCTTTAAACTATTGTAGTTGAACTATAGAAGTGTCTGTTATTTCAGTTTCTTGGAGCATTACTTTATACTTGTCCCCAGCTGACTAAAAGTAACACAAAACAAGGCTAATTTAAACAGAGCTAAAGCCTACTGCAGTGATTTCACTAAACTGAAATAAAACTAAACCTCAGATTAAATCTCTGTAGTTTTCTGCATATACATAAGAAGTAATGGCCCTTTCATGAAAGGTCTCCACTGACATCACTATGCATGAAGAACATACCACTACCTTTTGGAGATGCTCCTAGCCCAAAACTGAAACCAATCTCCAGATATATCAAGGATACTAGCGAGGTTCCAAAGTAAAAAAAACAAACAAACAACAAAACAACCAAACAACCAAACAAAAAAAAACACAATAAAACACCACAAAAACCCCCCTGCTCCTAAATTTAACTGCTTGTTTGTTTGTTTTTAAATAGAAAATTCAGAAATATTTCATGGCCATCTCATAAAACCCATTATAGCTGGAAGTGCACAGGGTTAAGATCAAAGCTACTGTGCAGTTACAGTCAATACTGATGTAAGGGAGGGAAGCAACCATGTAACTCACAGCCAGTTCTGATGTACTTCCAATCCCAGCTCAAATCCTGCAGAATCCTACATCCACTGGGCTCACTGGAAAAGACCACTGAACTCACAGATTTCACTAAAGTCTCTGGGCCAGGTATTGCACAAAATAAACCATGACTTCCTGGAAAAACTGTGCAGATCAGACAACAGGAAAAGATTGCTTGGGATAACCACGTGTGATGATCCCTAAAAGTTCTAGAGCTGACAGAACCATCTTTCCTCTGAGCAGTAGTTTTCAACTTTACCTGTGTGCGGTAAAACACATGGCTTGCAGCATAAATTCCAATTATGAACCTTACATCCGTAAGCAATTTTTCATACGGTCTGAACACATTCATACATAGCACAGATCCATTTTGGATCCCATCTTCTTATCATCCCAGGAAAGTCAGGATAAAGGCAGAATATTGGCTGGATCATGGAAAAAGTGGTCCTTAAATCAGGATTAAATAGCTCACAGGCTGTTCTAAACCAAATGATCAGCAACCAAGACAAAAGACGCACAACAAAGGCTCTTGCAGAGATAGAAAACACCCATGAAAGGCAAGGGGTCCCAGTTCTTGCCTCCCACCGACTCCAGACTCACAGGAGCTGCTGTCTTACTGGCAGTTGCCATCAGCCTGAGTGAGTGGCAATCACAGTACTGACAGAGGCAGGATGCTGTGTTCTACAACCAGTCCCAGTCCTCAAAGTGCACCTGATCTTGTCTTTTTGATAGAAACCAGGGTGAACAGACAAGAAACCAGACGACACTGAAGCAGATCCCCTGTGTGGATAACCAGGACCGCAGCATGCCCAACAGACTTTATCTTCCTCATAGGCTATGTCTGCATTAACAAATCAGCATGTAGGAAGGGTATTTTTCAGAAATGAATTTGCCTTGAGTGTATACTTGGGGTTTTCACGTACATACACATACAATTAGTGTTATTACATGCAGTTCCTGAGATATGGATATTTTGTTATATACATTAGATCTCTCTCCTTATTTGCTCCATCATCTCATTTCACAGGAGCCAGGGGAATTTTATCTATGGACTTTATCAGGGCACCATTTCACCTCTGTCCTACTAGGACATTAAAAATACAGTAAAAATCCAAAAGAAAACATGGAGGACTAGAGTGGTAGTGACACTAAAACCTATAATACTGAGAAACCAATAACATCCTTTTGACAGAGAGTTTTTCTAGTCACTCTAAAAAATTCTCTAGCAAGGGCAAAATTACACTTCTGGGATATTCAGTTATTTGATAGAAAGGCTCCCCCAGCTTGTTAAGCTTTTCAAAACCACTTCTCAAGGGAAAGTATTAAGGCCGCAAGTTCATCTCGTACAGAAGACACCGAACAGCAGACAAAAATTTGATCTGGGCTGGATTAATCACTGGTGACCTTAGGCTGAAATCTCCTGCACCCATCACAGCAGCTCCTCTCCTGTGCCTTATGATTCTCTTTTCTGTGTCCTCCTTGCTTCTCCAATAGGATCCTATCTGAAATGAGAAAGTTTGAAGTGGAGAAGCAGGAACAGGTTTTTCATGACTAAACAGTAGCAGATGATCTTTCCACCCAATTATGAGAGTTGAGTCTTCAATGCAAAGCCTGCCTGCCCATCACACTAATCCTGTTTTCTTTCTCCTTTCCATACCTCTGAATGCAGTATATAAAACACTAGAACAAGTATGCTAGTCCCACACACCATGTCAGATATTCTGGAGTTTATGAATATAAATTAAAATAGAAATGGAGGTATTTCAAATGGAAAAAAATCATTGCTCTCCATATATATTCAAAAGGCACATTTTATTGCTTTAAGCCCTGTAAACTACCAAAGGGAATAAGCTCTGCATACTGAAATCAGTGAGCAGAAAAAGCATGGTGGAATGAGCGGAGAGGAGTGCTGTCATGGAACAGCCCTTCAGAATCACCTCCCCATCAGGATTAGCCTGGAAGAGTTTTTCTGCCTGGAAGCCACACTAACAAAGTGACCAAAATGGATAGAGAGAACAGTGGTTAAAATTTTGGCCTTCTGAAGTTAAATGCCAAGTTCTCACTGATTTCAGAAGGGCTACATTTCATCCAACATATGCTTGGGGCAAAGACGAGTGAAGTATATATACATTATGTATTTTGGATCTTCTAATGAACTTCTCAAATTGTTTGCATAAAAATACGACATGGATGTGACTATCTTTTTCTATAAACACAGTTTAGCAATCTTCTGTCATGTGCAGAGCTCCAGTACTTGCTCAGGCTTGCTCTTTGATTAGTCACTGCTTGCCTTCCCAGATCACTTGCAATTACAACCCTGTTATAAAGCTTTACCATCACCTCATAAATACTGAAAGAGGAAAGCTCTGAGATGGTGTAAAGAGAAGAAGAAGGAACAGAACAGTTCAGTAACTGGAGCTGCCATATAAACAACAATTTAGGCCTGAGGGGAGTTTATGTACCCTTCAGAGAGGAGCTGGGGATGCAAGAAAAAGATCAGGTGCAAGAAGAGATTAATAGTTCTAGTCAAGAACATAACTCAATACAACAGAAATTTGTCAGTTTATTATTTCTTTGTGCTCAAAGACTTTTTGGATATTAAAAAAAAATAAAATTCATATTTCCTCATGTTACCTTGCATGTATACACAGTCCAAGTCACAGTATAGCTCCATATTTCTAATAATACAGCAAAATCATGAGTCATTCTGCATTTCTTTGTCTGTTGTCATTGCCATGCACATATTCTGAATTACAACTGCAAACAATACTACTAAGGCCAAATCTATAAATCCTGAGAAATTTAGTTTTCAGTTAACTATGATAAAGTCTTCATTTACCATTGGACAGCATAAAGGTCAGTCACACCAATATACTGAGGGTGTGTACTAGAAGGTAAAAAGGACCTGATGACTAATTACAAAGTTGCTGATCAGGGTTACTCTGAAACACTAGACAGGCTGAACGGAGAGCACATGGGTATATCCGTAAGAGGACTTCTCAGACTCCTGTTCAGCTCAGAAAGCAAGTGTAGACATAGGCATAAAACAACCCAGCAGGAAACAGAGTGACTAGAGAAGGTGGAGGGATGCAGAAATGAATGTGTAGACAGTAAAGTATGTAATAATTAAGACTTCCATGGAAATTATTTTTTCCAGCTAACAAGGAATATTTTGATGGCAATTCATTTGTCTCATGCTCACACTGAAAAATTGGAATACCTCTCCCCAAAGTCTGTGTTCTTTTTTTTTTCCTTTTTCCTCTTAAAATGTCTATTCTTTTAAAAAACAAACCCAATACAACTCTCTATGGAATAAGCTGTTCACCCACAAAGACATGTTCTTGAAAATCCTCTTCCCTTAGAAAAAAATTGTTCAGTTGAATGTTTTTCTAACTACCCTTATTTTTCAACAAAGGACATAGAGTGAACGCCCTCACATATTTATTCTGCTGCCTTTTCAATCTCTAAAGCCTTGTAAAGACTCCACTCTTCAGCTACCTTGACTGCTGCCTTATTCTCCATCTGTTTATCATTCTTTGTATGCAGCAGTTCCGCTTGAGTTCCTTAATAAATTACTACTAGATTCCTAATTTTTAGATTATGTCTGTTCTTTGCTGAACTCCTACTCACAGTGTCTATACAAATCGTCTTACCATGTCAAGTCTGCAGAATATAAAAGAATCAGCCAGGTAGACAAGCACTCCTCTTTGTACAAAAGCAGAGCATTGCAAGAACCTCTGAGGAAGTATGTAAAGAGGCCCTGTCAGACTAACGTGGCCTCAATGAAACATTTAGTTAATGTATAAGAATTTAAATTAATAGAAGTAATAATAAAAAAAATAACAAGATATCATGAGAAAAAGAACTTCTCCATGGCAGCATACTCAGATTTACAACAGCTTCTTGTACTCTTGAAGGTCTGAGTTGCCGATGGAACCTACCCCTGGGAATGCGAGTGGAAGGGACACTAGGCTTGTACTGTTTCTAATATGACTTCCCCAGAGACCTACTCCTGTTTGTTGTCAGAGGCAGGAAACTTACGAGACAAGCATCTAGTCTGTCCTGGTGTCGTTATTCTTATGTTCATGATATGCCTGGCTCCCAGCTATCTCCAGGTATTGTCCCAAAATAAAGTACATTGGATGGAGTAGATGACAAAATGTTCTTGTGGTTCTCTAACACCACCTCACTCCCTGTCTGCCCCTCCTGAGACACCCAAAGACATCAGAAGTGAGGGTGTGATTTGACCCTTCTGTTTAACCAGAAAACATATGTAACACAAGCCATTATGGGAAAATCACTGTTGGACATCCAATGACACCTTCCATGGGCAGTCAGAAGTCAGCAGGGGAATGCAGCAGCTGCAAACACAGCAGGGCTTTTTGTGGTACAGCCACAGATATCATATAGAGTCACACCAAATCAAATCACAGGCCAGAAGAGGTATGCGATCATGTGAAAAACCCTCCTGTCAGCCTGAATAAATACCAAGTGCCTGCCTTAGCTATCCAACCCTCCACTGAGCCACAAGCCTTGGTGACACAGGCTGCATCACACACGTTTGCCAAACAGTGGTGTACTTGACTCAGAAAGATCACCAGAAGTGTCAATATTTTGTATGCTTCAGGCATCAGCATGGCCTGGTATCACTTATGCTACTATTGGCTACAGAGGGAATCATACCACATAAATAAAATAGACAAAGGCTGGGAGCTCAGAGGTGGTTCAAAGAGGTTCAATTCCTACTGCAAAACAATAATGTCCCTCACTGCTCCCCATGAGTCAGAAAATGCTCCCCCCATTGTTCCTAACCCTTCCCAGCAAAGCTTCAGCTAAAGCTTTTGATCTCAGAAATAGAATGATTAAGCATAGAGACATCATTTCTACCTCACAAACTCCATAAACTGCAGTTCACTGGAGGCAGTAAGAAGCTAGTGGGGAAACATATTTTTGACCAGATCTATCTGTCTTCAGCATTGGCTTCATCATCACAGGTAGACAAGATAACTGGCCAAATACTACGTTGGCTTGACCCAATATGATTGGTTTGCATGTTCCACATAAGCCCTCTTTCATGAATTCTCTTAAATCCCAGGAGTGAGACCATTTCATGACGCCACCCGATTGCTATTTTCCTCTCAGCAGCCTGAAAGGTAAAAGAGTGCCAATCCTGCCACACAGTGAAACACACACACCTCTTCCATAACAATGATGAAGGTGGCATTGTGTCCCTGCTCTGTGACCAACTTTCCATCAGAAGTGAGGATGTGCAGTCCCCGCGGTGCTTTTCCAGGGCATTTCTCCATCTTGGCCATGTACTTCTCTCGCAAGCCATCTGTGCAGTTGTTAGACACAATCCTTCGGTATCTGGGGAACAGTAACAAAAGGAGATTGGGCTCAGGCAGTAGGCGGGAAAGTTTCTTTGTTTTGTTTTTGTTTTGTTTCTCCATATTAATCCATGTGTTTTTTCAAAGCCTAACTGCTTGCATGATTCCCTCACAGAATGGAAGAATCAGAGAAATCTAACATTTTATTAAACTGGAGAAAGCCAAACAAATCACAACCCAACTTTCTCCAGAGATTCGCAGCAGCATCACTGAGAACAGACACACATTGTGGAGGTGAATTACTCTGCACTGCTAAAAGGCAAAAAACTCCCCCAATTCCCCATGCCTGCAGGATTGCTCCCTGCATCCCAGCTTTTTAATTATGCTTTATATTACATTGTGTCTGCCTCTACTCTGTTAGAAGATACTTGGAATGATCTGCCAAGAGCTCTGTCCAGTCCAATTTTAAAATGTTTCAAGGAATGGGTTTTCCTCTTGGGTTTTTTTGGAAGAGGTTAGCTAACTAGCAAGACACTTGGTTATTCCCAGTGTTATTGAGAGGGATTAACCCTTTGTAGTAATTTCACAGTAAAATACAGGCTTGGTTAAGAAGACACAGCCTCCAACTATTTTCTTACTGCTCTCTGTCAAGAAGGCTACAATCAGTTAGACTGGCCAGGGCTCCCGTAATTACATCCCTTATTTATAATAACCTTTCAGCTGAAAGGAGGTCTCTGAAGTTAAGTGACTCCGGACTCCCAGCAGCCTCACTTTGTTCAGACACCCTCATCAACCAGCCATGAACCACCCTGTCGTAACACTCAAGCATGCAGGATCCGTGACTCAGAAGCAGCCCTGCAAAGTCTTTAGGGCCTGCATTGCCTGAGAAAGAACATCACAGTTTTGCACCAGCAAATGCAACCAGAGTTTCAGAGTATGGTAGAACAGTATTTGCAAAGCGATGCTACCATAATAAACCAATACTTCCAATCTGTTCTGGATAAAACCAAGAAAAACCAGCACATGCAGCTTGCCTGAAATCACAAGGCATTGTATATACAAAGTGAAAATGGCAGAGGATGGAAAAAAAGGAGGTTAAAAATTGCTCATTTGAGGCTTCTCAGAAGCTGTTACGAATAGGAGTTGTAAGATAGGAAGAGGTTCAATGAAAAACTATGTGAAATACCTTGAACCTGTCCTTTTAGATGTTCAGCTGTCTCTCAGATAGACCTTGTTGATTCGTGTTTTAATTTTGCAGCAAAGGGGAGCTCCAAGTCTAGGCTCCAGGGATCATACATCACTTGATAACAATACAATATCTACATGTCATTTATGTTAATGTGCTTCTCCCTGTCTCTGAGGAACGAGGCAATGTTCCATACAGATGCTGCTGCAAACATTACCTCACAAATAAGACTGGAAAAGAGCCAGATGGGATGCAGAGGAAAAGGAACCATCCAGGTTCTGCTGCCTATTGCAAGGTCACCAAAACCAGAGAGACTGCAAGATTCACTTACCCAGTGCTGTTCCAGTAGCTTTGACCAATGCTGCAATCCTTGGATAGGGAGGACGGGCTGAACCAGAAGGCTGGGATACACTGGTTGTTGCTGTGTCTCTCATATCCATAGTCACTACAGAGACAAGTCATGAGTGCATCATTGTACCCATTCACTAGATTTGGCTTGGAGTTCTAGGTGACGTTTTTGTTCCCCAAAGCACGTGTGTGTTGGTGGCTCTCTGCTGGGTGATACCACATCATGGATTGGGCTCATCCAGGGACAAAGTGCTTGATTAGTTTGAGAGGCAGGAACACAGTTCACAGAAGGTATGTGATACCTGACAACACCAGAACTATCAACCTTGCAGAGTACTGGAGGACTCGTGTTTCATTTAGTAACAAAACACGGGCAGAGATTTTGAAAGAAAATTGTATTGTTAATTTCTTTTCCTAATCTCTAATAATTTCACTTTTTGGGTTCTTTTGGTTTGCCTGCACAAATCAGACTAATTCCAAGATCTAATGTAACTTTTTACCCTATGAAGCAGCTAGGAATATAAAACTCTAGGAGAACTTCCTGAACTAGCCACGGTATGTAAATTTACATATTGTTAATGGCCTGAAAGAAAAATATAGCTGATGTTTTTCCAGCACTAAACTAAAACAACACAGCCAACTTGGTACTCTATGGATTACATGGCACTGTGTCACATGGGGAAGGTAATCCAGGATATTGATGCTTCCTTGGACCACCAAAGAGTGTACACAATCACATCCAAGATTTCTTTTTACAGCTGCCTTTGCATGCCAATACAATGATGAATTAAAAGGATTAATCTGAAGCTTTCCTGGATCAGGTTTCTATGCATAGTCTTTATTGGGAGGCTGGAGTCAAGGGACAAATAAGACATTCTGGATTTTTGCCTGAAGCAGGTTAACAAATGCCAACAAACTAAACCTCTGTAGAAACACAGACACTGCAGAAGCCACTGCCTTGAAAGCTCTCTGTGCCCTTTAGGACACTCTCAGTTTTATCTTTCCCCTGTTCGGAGTCTGAGTTGCCAACAGAAAGTCTCCGGAAAGAACTTTCGTAAGACAAAATTGTGCTATGTCCCCAGTGACACAAGCTGCCACTGTTCCTTCTTTGGAGGGCAAAAATTCTGCAAGCTCCTTTAAAAGGTTTGGAGATTCCCTAATGCTCTTTCTCTCAACATTCAATTTAATCATTCTCAGTGGGTTCGACCTGCACAGTCAAAAATGCCTGGCAGTGACTTGGTAATTAAAAATATTCAGGAGGAGCTGTACTTTGCCCCAAAGAAGAAAAGAGCTGCATAAATATTTAATAAAATTAAAGACAACATTGCTGTATGCCCTCAAGGTTCTGTGCTTGTTCATTAACTTCTGGTAAATGTATATTAAAACCTCACATGCTGCCCACCTTCCTTCTCGTAAGCCCCAGGGTTTGCATAAGTTAAGGAAATAATCAAGTCCAGCTGCTGCGCTGTCTTTCTCAGAAAAGCTGTCTTGACAGAGTAAATAAAGAAGCAGTAGGAGGGAAAAGAAAGATCAGTGAACATTTTAATAACACTTCTGAGTTCCTTCTGCCATTCTCTCTGTCAGAAAAAGGCCAGGGTTTGCTTTTTAGAAATGACTACAAGGGTTGGCAGGAGCCACCCCTGATCTTGACTCATGAGGATTTGTTGAACTGGGGCCCTGGGTCATGATTTATGCCCCTGAAATTCAGATCAGCCTTAAATGTAACAGCAGGAAACATAGCACTGCAACGTGAGGCAGACAGGGGCACAGGTGTTGGGACCACATGGGAGGGAGCACAGCCATCACAGCTTGTGCTGACCAGAACCAGCCTTCAAACCTACTTACTGGGGAAACAGAGGGCCTGTCTGTTGGGACCTGCTGGTCAGCATACTCACACAACCCCAGCTGCTGACCCCTGTTTTCCCGACAATCCACAGGCCCTGCTCAGTTCACACACAAGAGTCAGCCAGTGCTTCCAGGAACAACTAGCTGTCGTGAACCCAGCCAGAAAAAGCTGAGGGGACTTCTTTCCTTTCCAAAAGCATCATGTGAAGAGTAGGAGCTGTCCTTCCAACTGTAGATACCTACAGTAGGGATGTGTCTTCATGAGCTTCCTGCCTAGAGCCTTATTCTAGTCAGTGGAGAGAAAAGGTATTTCTCAACACATCCCCTTCTCATATTGACATCCAAAAGAAGGCAGATGAATCATATTCTAGAATAATCTTTATCTTGCCACTGACTAAATAACTGTCTCATCCTTTAGAAGTCACAAGTCAGAGCACGAGTCCACACTTCCTCTCTGAAAATCACTTTTAAGATCACAGAATCATAGAATGGTTTGGGTTGGAAAGGATAATCAAGCTTGGTGCCACATTTCCAGCACTGCTAGTATTTTCTTCAAACTGATTGCTCCACACCGTCTTCCAGTCAGCCCTGCAGACTAGCAGCGAAACTCACCCTTAAACTGAAGCTGATTCTTCGGATTCTCCTTCACCAGCCATAACAATTCTGCAATTGGAAACCAGTTAACAATTCTGCTGGCAGCACAGTCTGAACCAAAAGCCAGCTTGCTGTCCTCTAACCATGTTTCCTCTGTAGGACTGACAAGGTTAACAGCAATATTCTCTCACATTAGTGGGAAAGTTAAGCAAAAATGATACTGAACACATGCAAAGAACACATCAATTGATTGAAAAGGTGCATTCTGATGCAGACCCTTTTCAAGGCAGAACAGTACTTAAGGCTGATTTAGCTACCACATTTTTCCACTTACAGCTTAAAAAAGATAAGCCTCACTGGGAAAACAGAAAGCTGGCAAGGCACAAAGCCACAAAAAAAAAAAAAAAAAAAAAAGGAAAAAAGAGAGCAAATTCATAAGCATCTCTGGAGATTGGTGCTCGGAGGCATATGCCAATGCCAAGGGCAGTTACTGCAGGACAAGAGAGTTCGTTCATCCTGCAAGTTCCCACGATGAGAACAAAGGGTAAAGATCTCCTCAGTCAAGCTAAGGAGTCTCAGGTGTAATTTTGGCATTAGGAACAAATTAAACATTCATCCAGATAAGATTAAAATCTCTGATCTATATCCCTGAACCTCTCTTACAGACAAACTACTCCGATATTCAAGAAAACACTTTGGACTATATTTTTTATTCGTTTCCACATTTCAGTGTGTCCATGTTCTAAAGAGAACTGTGAGTCTCAGCTGGCCTAAGTCCAATAAGTGTGCAGATTTCATGCCTCACACCTCTTCAGGAAGGATTTGAAGGTGAGTGAAGTTTTCAGAAATCACACCAATACCGAATCAGACACTGATCCTCATAACCCACTGTAAAAATGAAAATGTTTTCTCAGCTGATCTGCTTCCAAGGTATTTTGAACTCCACTTAAATGGCATTCTGATCATTTAAGCTCAAACATTACAGCTATAGACAGTCTTAAATCTTTGAAATATTGCCTCTCACACGTTCCCCATAGGAATTCATCATGCAGAGATCTTGACTGTTACACATCCTCCCATCTCCTATTTCTGATTGCCAAGCAATGGTTAAATTTTTCCTTGTTTTCTTTATTTTTTTTAAGCTGCTTTCAAAGTGACCTTAAAGCAGTTTGGAAATTATGGACCCATTAAGTTAGAAACATGAATATTTATGCAAAACAAGTAGCTACATCTGACAAGGGTGGGCTGTACAGTCATGTCACAAAAGCCCTTTCAGAAATTTCTCAATAAAACATTGCTAAAAAGCAACAAATTGTTCCCACAAATTCAGAGGAATAATGATTAAAATGTACATGTTTTCCTAGCTTCCTCTCTAGGTATTCAATGACCTTGGGAAGTGAGGACAGAGAAATTCCCTCTTTCACCCGTAAGGGACATACTTTAAACCAGAGAAGAGTCCTGGCTGTCACTCATTTAGACTGATGGACAAGAAAATGTCAATCAGTACTTGCAATTTTCTGCTTTTGAATTCCAAGCTTGGATTTCTCATGGAGATTAACAAATCTCTCCTGCAGATGAAGGACACATCCTCACACAAGAGGTATGGGTATCACATCTACGCTGTATGGTATAATCACAGCCACTGAGCTGCACAAGACTCAGTTTCTCTGCAAGGTTTTCTGTCTGGACAGTAGCTTGGTCACTGCCAATGCTACAAGAAAAGTCCCTGCAAAGGTCCCCAGAGCCACTTACTCACCACTCAAAGTCCCCTTGACCACAGACACATGGTTCAGACACCACAGTTTGGGAATAGTCCCGACTTAGAGAACACTGGGCTCCAGGCTTGCGTTTTTTATAGATCTTCCTCTCTCCCATGACACAAGGCTCCCCCTTCAGCAGCCAAGGAACAAGAGGAAAAAGAAGAACAGAGTTATAGTGGCAACTGGGCTGTGAATGGAGCATTTTGTCAAAAGACACAAAAGACAGTGAAAGCAAGCAATTAACATTGGGAGAATTGGAAGATAAGAGTCTAGCTCTCTTTTGTGGCTTTACAAACTCAGAAGCCTCCTTGGGAGGATCCATGAGCACAGTGAGTTCAGCATTGAGTTGGGATGCTAATGACAATGTGCCCAAAATGCCTGGGTGCCCAAGTCATTGCACCTACTTACGGTATATTTCAGAAGACATTCTCCAATGTACCTAGTCCTACGAACTATTCTGAAAAGACAATATGGATGTAATGCAGGGTTTCTTCCATATGTCAGATGAAAGCTACTACAGGAAGAAATGCCTAAGACTGAAACCCAGGCCAGGGATAAAATGTAGGTGTGGAATCCAGGACTCCTGTCTCCCCTCCTCTTTCCTTGATCAACCTGGCTTTGTTAAAGAACTCAAATGATTTTGATGGTGTGTTATACTGGGCATTTTGAACACAAAGATTTCCAAAAGCACTACTGGGAACAGCTAACTTGAAACAAACATTTGACATTTGGGTGAGTTGCCATAAACAGAATTTTCTCTGATGCAGAAATAATTTGTCTGCATAGAAGTAAGAAAAAAGACAACACCTAATTGAAATACTTCTCTTTCACATTAACAGTGATTCCCAAGATGGTTGCCTGATTACACGCATCTTCCTTTTCTTTCATTTATATTATTTCCATTTATTCAATTTTATTACTTTAGTTATCCGATACATCCGTGGCAAATTAATGCTCATTTCTAATTCATGGATTGCATTCAGGAATACCGTAGTGCCAATAGTTTTGGCTCTAGTGATATTGCCCTGCAGGAGTGGGACATCATACTGGTGGCCAGTAACCCATAAGTAATCTTCAGAAGGTACTGAGCTCTCCCAGTTCTAGTGGCTTCAGGACCTAAATATATCTAGCATGGAAATAAGGCAGAGTGTATGAAAAGCAAAACATGTACCCTTGAATAGAATGAAATAATTTGGTCTTCTCTGGTGTCTTTTATTCAAAGGCTCCCCAGAGTTTTACAGACACTTGCAGGATGAATAAATGTTTTTATTTTCATTTTTGAGCAGGGAAAATAGAGGCAAAGTGAAAGAAAATTATTTTCATGAGTCACTGACAGAGCTACAGAGAGTTCAATGTCTCCTACAATTGAATCACAAGGTGAGGTTTTACAATGCCCTGAGAACTGAGGGCAGAAAGATCCAGCTGGTGCAGGGGAATATTTTCATACAGAGAGAAGTTAACAATCTCCCTAACTTGCCCGGAGAAGACTGGCCCTGTGTTTATTCATGCATATGCTTCAGGGGAAGCAAAGAATCAACAGGATAAAACTGTGACTTGATGGACAAAAAACTATTTGTATGCTCTGCTGAAAAGAACAAGTATATTCCTACCTGGTGACATACAGTATAGGAAAAGGAACCCCCATC
>NW_010163473.1:24580-27410 GCF_000695765.1 Mesitornis unicolor | reverse complement strand
TACACAGTGGGAATACCTGATTGTGCAGATGCCAGGTTTGGTAGTCATCTTTGTTACACCTTCGGCTGAAGATAGACTTGTAGTCCACCTTGACCAGTTGCCATTCAGAACGGAGACTGAAGTGCCCAAAAACTCTGAGCATGGAAGAGAAAAAAGAAAGAACCAGAGTCAGCCAGAGATATGCTTCCATTAAGCAAATAATTTCTCATGAATCTCAGCTGCAGAAACCAATACACAGTCTTGGAGCTTGATGTCAGAAAATGTTATTCAGTCATAACATTTTCCTGTTCCTGTACCATCCTAGGACTGTTTAGCCTTTTCCTGATTCCTTGTATAGCCTATGTTAGGTCTTCTGTGCCTTTAGTACTTAGCACAATGGACCCTGAGTCTAATACAGACAGCGGGGTATCACTCAAGAACAATAAACAACCAGACTAGAAAGTAATGTGTCTAATGTCAAGGGAGCTATTCAGACTCATATATGGGTTTGGCTGTCTCAAAATCAAGCCTTTCTTAGCTGACTCAGCTTCTTTACTGCTGAAGCTTTGTGTTGTACAAACTTACTACTTAAAGAACTGTAAAAGAAACACCTGAAATACCATTTTGGGAATATGTACTGTAGGCAAGTGACCTGCAAACACAACAGTGTTCCTTCCACCTGGTGAATGCCGACCGCAGCAAGTAGGAGAGGAATTATGAACGATCACCACTGTAAGGTTATGAGCAGAGTTTTTTCCTAATTCTTTTAAGTAGGTCACTCATCAGCAGCAGTCACTGATCACACTCCATGGTTCATCTAGCTAAGTAATAAGTTCATTTTCCCACACAACTCCAGGGCAACACAAAGCTCATAATGGGTAAGGCAGTATGCCGGAGCAGTTGGAGCTGAAGGGTCAACACTCAAAAAATAGTGGAAGGACTCAGAGGCACAGATCTGTTACAAATGGGATGATGAAAGAGATCATATAAAACTGAAAAGCACCAGAGGCTTCTGCACAAGCTTGGACCAGAACGTTGGCAGCAGAGCTGGCTGTTGAACACAGGTCTCTCTAAATGCCATTCCAACTATGCAGCTCTCCTTCACATGCAGGGAAGCTATGTGCTTGCTTAAGGGTCTGTAAGGAAAGGACTAAATCATCAACGATCAGTGATAGCATACATCATCAAAGTACCAGCACCACAAATACTAAGGCAGTCTACAAGTTAGAAGCTCACACCTTCACTAAAGAAAGGAAAATCATAGAAAAAACATGGTTTATTTAATAAATAACACCAGGTACCCAGACAAAAAGACTCCATCCATCCAGAAATGTATGAGTGCTGCAGAGTGCTGTTTTCGATCAAGTAACAACTTCCTATTCCCTTGGCCAGTTGTGATTTTCTCAGTAAGGAGAAACTTTTCAATCAATTGCAGCTGGATTTCCAAAGAGGTGTGTAATAGGAGGAGGTCAGGACAGCTGATCAGACTTTAAAAGCCACGAACAAAACTACAGCTTTTCATTGGCAGAGGGAACATCTAAGCACACATAAACATCAAAACACTGACAACGATCAAATTAATTTGTCATTCTAATATATCAGCTTCTTGACTATCTCAAATACATGAAAGAACCTAAAACCTCATCTAAAATATAAGTTTCAGATTTTAAAAAATTTTTATATACTGAAACTCAAATCTTTTCTGACACTCATGAAATGTCATTGTATCACCCTTATTGCGAGATGTAGAGAGAAGAGAATGGGTTTTTGACATTATATCAAATCTAGCGTACATTTTTACCAAAGCCACTTATGAGATTAAAGTTTTTGTTGTTTTAATTATTTCAGACTAAAAAAGAGACAGATGATTTACAAATTTCCCTATTAAAGCAAAAGATAAACAAAAGAGAAAATTTCTATGGCTTTTCTAAGCACTGTCTGCAATCCAAATCCTGCTGTGCCCCCAGTGTGCTGCTGTTCTTTACTACAGTTCATCTTAATTTACACTGTAATCACACAGGGTTGTGGGATTTGCTCTCCCCTCACTGCCCTAACTACTCCTCTTGTAGACTGTAGTCTGCACCAAAATTCCTCTGCATTCTGCTGTTTTTCATGAAAAAAGAGACCATCCAGGAATCAGACACACTTTCCCATTTAAACCTGTTTCAGCTCATGGGTATCAGGGAGAGAAAGGGGGAGTGGGGGAAATCTGAGAGTCTGAATTGTGGGTTTGCTGTAGATATCTTTCTATATCCAAGTTCTGCCTCACAGAGGGAGGCTCCAAGAAGCTGACAAGAAGGGGAGAGGGTCCAATACAAAGAAGAACCTGTGGCAAATTAATACACAGTTTAGAAATGAGTAAGTGGGGAAGGACTTGTGTGGTAGAATGGATTTATTAAGTAGATTGCTGCTGGCTTTTCAGAACATTTCTTGGTGTAGTCTTAATTGTGGGATATTAATGATAGGAAACATCACCACATTTAGGCAAAGCTACAAAAGAAACTTCAATTCCTGTTCCTGAACACAGAAGGCGCATCCTGGACAAAGATCAATCTCTAGAAATCATAGCATGGTGTCCTGGGGTGCCAGGACACTTGTTGGGAGAAGGGAGGAATGGGAAATAGCAAAAGGAGGGAATGCAGAAGGCCTATGAAACTGTACTCAGGTAGGAGCTCTAACTCCATCTCTCCTCCCCATTTTGCCTGGGCACTGGGTAAAACCCACCAGTTTCTATGCCACAACTGCTTTCAGCACATACTCTTACAGAGTGCACATCTGGACACAGTACGATTGCACAGCTGGGCAGCTCTCCCATGAATCTTGTTTGTCCTGGATGTGATGTATGGCTGAA
>NW_010163473.1:0-24549 GCF_000695765.1 Mesitornis unicolor | reverse complement strand
TGCTAAGCAACAACTCAGAAGGCAGAAATAATTTAATCCAGCAGATTTGCACCAGTTTAGGCTTTGACCTGGGTGTTTACTACACAGAAGACATAGCAAGAGGAAGGGAGAACATAACCAGACACAAACACTTGCCTGAAATCAGAAGATAACAGGGCTGGAGAAATCAAACACTTTGGCAGCCTGTAAATCTCCAGGAAAATGTCCCTCAAACTGACCCTCAGCTAACTGTCCAGCAAGAGAGCAAAAGGCTTCTTTATACTTTACAAAACCACCAGAACCACTTGCTTTTAAAATCTATTAAAATAAGCTAAAAAATCCTTCTCTCATTGAAATTCTTCCATGTTAATGATAATTAATGAAAAAAACCAGTTTCCTAAGTGAAAGGAAATATATTAGCATTCCAAAAGCACAGAGCATTAGCTACTCTTTAATTAAATTATTTCAAAGAAGATCTTTGTATATAATTGCTATAATTTAGATGGAAACAATACTACATGTATTACTATGTAATTAGAGGAGTGCGAACAGAGAGGGATGTTTTCCTCTGTGCTGCAGAGATGGTCCTAGGTCATCTGATTCCTAAAGTAGCAACTTTTCTCCCTTCCTTGCTAATAAAAAGCTTCTTGAGCCTGATCAACCATTGCAGTGCAGCCTTCAGAGGTAAGAGCTGCTCACAGGCAGAGAAGCTAGCAAGCAATTGCACCCTGCGTGTACTGCTCACCAATAACAAATGCAACCCGGACACCTACAGCACTTTTGATTGACCAGCCAACATGACGAAGGCTACTTTACATTTCAGGATGATTCTGTTGTGCATTTAAAAATTCTGTGAGAGTAAGCAAATACAAGGAATGGAAGAGAGTGCTATGTTATCTGTGGGGCTTCACTAGATTCTCAGACAACTTTCCTTAAGAAGTGATGAAAACTCTCATCTTTTGTGGAATTAAAAATGGGCTAAACAAACCATCACAGGGAACAGACCCTGACTGAGCACAATCAGGTACGGCAGCTGAATCCTGCTTTCATCAGTTTTGTGAGCTACATCACTGGGTAATTTTCCATAGTGACTAAGGTGCACGCCCCATGACCTCTCCCCACCATATCTGTTTTGGCAGATATGACCTCCCATCAACTGAGAGGGTTGGGCAGACAGCAAAGAGCTGCAACACATTACAGCTGCTAGTGTTTGGCTGTCAATAAGCGCTTAGCATTAAGAGCTCCAGTATTAACACCTGGATTTTTGCATCCAGTGTGGCTGGACAAAACAAGTCCTAAGGGAAGAGATGGAAAAACAGATTGGTGGGAGATCCTACTCAACTGGTGAGTCTTCACATTGCTTTGAAGATACCATCTAATGTATCTTATCTGATTCGCATGTGCCTTTGCTTCTTATTTACTTTGTCTGCTCACTAAATTAGAGAGTTGGCTTTTTAAAATAAAGACAGCTAAACTACCAAGATGATACAGGGAAGAAGGGGACAAAGTACTATGAATTTTGCCTCAATAACTTTGTCTATCTAACTGTCATGGTCTAACTGAAAGCTCTTAACTGCTTGTTGCAGGGCTAGAAGACCAAAGGAGAGAGCTGGGGTTTCAAGGTCCAAATCTAGGAAACCAACACAAAAAGCACGTTTTGATTTTTTCCATCTAAGCAGTCTGATCTGGAAGACCTTGAGAAGCAATAAATACAAGAGCCCAGGTAGCATTTAGACAGTTTTCTGACTAAGCTCAATTTAGCAAACATTCTCCAACCTAAGCCATGGAATGGTAATTTACAGGCTTTAGACAGGATAGATTTTGTTCTGTCCCTCAGAGTAAGCAGTTAAAACTCCATATAAAATCTCAGCTAATGGGACAGCATCTTCTCAACTGGCTCTATGCATAACTCACAGTGAAACAATTGCTAGGAAACCAGAAAATGCTTCTCAATCTTTTCTTTGGAAAAACAAGGCAAGGCTTTTCTTGCCAGGCTTGGATGTCATTAATTTACAGAAAAATTATTAGGAACCTAGAAAACAATTCTGAAATGCTTACAGATTCATGACAGAGTCATTTTGGAAAAGGTCATTGGTAATGCTGTTATAACTGTAGCTTTCATTAATTTTTTAAATACACAATAACTTACAAATGTGGTATACATCAGATAACCTTGTGCAGAAACTAGGCAGAAAAAGGCTTTTTACATTTATACAGTGTTCTTTTGTCAAATTGACTTGGTTTTGCCTTACCATTCCTTGCATTGTTAATAGTTGTGCTTTTTATGTAATTCAATATTGCTCATTCCTGACAGGTCAACAGAATGAATTGAGGGTCACAAGATAACAGCTCATCCACCTCTGGTCCATAGATTTAATCCCTGTCCCTGCCTAGGGTATGAAAAATAGATTTTTCTCAAGTAGCAGCTCCTGCACTGCTCACAGGAAAGGCATCAGCTGTATCCATCTGGAGCTACCCCAGCTGACAGTTTCAGATGAGCTGCTCAAGCATGGAAATGGAAATGTCTTCTCATGCCTAAATCAAGTCCCCTTCTACCATTTCTAAAGTTAACTGGCAGGACATTATATGGAGCAAGCATGCATTGAGGTTGTCTGTACTTGGCTGGTTTGGTCTGGATACAGATAGAGAACTTTTATCTTCACTAGTAAGTCTAGCTCCTTTCCATATAATGGGAGATAAAGGTCAAAGTCTCTGGTAATGTCTCCTGTCCTCAGCCATGCCCATCAGTGAGACAGGTGTTTGAAGATACAAAGGAAGGAAAGAGCTGATAAGGTCAACTTCACTATACAAAACATTAAATGTGCTCTCCTTACTGAAGCATTTTTCCTTCACTGGACATCAACAAGGTGAGCAAGATGAAAAGGTACCTCAATTTGCTTCTCACAAAGTACCTTGGGGGCCTCTGAAGTCAGGTTTTAACAAGATTAAGCCCTACAGAAAGTTTTAACCATTTTTAATATCTAAAAATAAAATAAAAGCAAAAAAATTATACTTAATAGATAGCATCTTTTGAGATGAACTACACAAGCAGGTAGATGGACTGATGAACAGAAAACTAGATAGAGCCAAATATATACTTTAATTTATAAAACTGAAAGAAAAGTTAATTCCAACTAAATAGACTGTTTCATTTAGGCAAGCCTGAAACCAACCTTGCTTTTTTTCTCCCTTTTATTGTAAAGGAAAAATGCTTGCAGATGAAGTGTCTTAGCAAGCAAAAAATTCCCAATAGTAAAATTACTCAAAACAGTAAATGCTTCAGCTGACCTGAATTTGTACTTTTGTTGTGGGAATGTAGAGAAAGTCAAGCAAAACTGCCAGCTGATTTCAGTTAAAATCCCTCTTTATTTACATCTGTGCTTCTAACAGGTAGCGCCAGAAGTAGTTATTTAATGGACAAACCCAAGAAGTGCTATGAAGCACAATCTGAAAGAACCACCTCCTGGCAGTGAATCAAGTGTGTGGTGTTGGTTTTTGTTTTTGGTTTTTTTTTTTCCCTAGTCCTCTGGAGGGGCTGAAGTTCTCTCAGCAAAACCAGGGGGAGCTCCATGCCTGGGCAATCACAGCTAAAGGAGCAGTGAGTGTTTAATCCACCACAACTGAAGGTGCTCATTCTCTCTTTGATGTCCAGCAAAGAGAAGCACATGTTGCTACTGCTGCAATTTTAATGGGTAACAAGGTACCCAAGGCAAACTTCCCTTCCCAGCAAATATCACTAATGTGGCTTCATGAACAGAACTTGGTCAATGTCACCCTCAACGTAGTGACATAGCACAGACTGGAGAGTTCCTCTGTACAAACAGCTTGGGCAGGTATCAAATGACTCAGAGTCACCCAGAGTAGGTCCATGCAGCATCAGCTTGGACCCATCAGTGCAAAAATCAAGGACCAGAGCTATTCCAATTTGGCTGGTCTGCTCTCATGAACTCTAAAACCATGTAACTTTTGGGCATGCTGCATAGATTTGAACCTGAGTGGATGCCAAGTAAACCCTGGCATATGTCTCAGCTCTGCAATTCCACCTCTGTGGCTCTTAGCAAGCTTGGAGAACAAAGCTTTTCTGCAAGACCTATTCTGGCACACACACAACTGAGGTGGAGCTAAGAAGCTTAGCTAGATCCTAGTTGGGGTTTGCTGCTGGTTATTGTACTTTATACCCCAGTGCTCCATGCTCTGGAGAACTGATTAGCTCAGCATCAGAATGGCATGAATATATGGAGGCAACTCAAACCAGCTGCTACCATTTCCTCTGATCCAGAGTGCTGGGTAACATAGATCAATGGTGGTGGGATGGCCTAGCAGAAAGAGTCAAGACCCAATGAAACTTATTACCTCCAGCTGAAGATTAGTTTGTGTCCCTGTAAAAGGTTCTCTCACTTCCGTAATTGCCTTGATTTGGTTTGGATTTTTCTCCCCACTAGCCAGGCCACCCTGGTCCTACATTACCTAGGAAAATGGTGAGCCTATGTTAGAGAGCCCAGCTCAGTGCACACACTTACAGAAGCACTTAGTACATTAATGTACCTCCATCACTTCTTGACATTTATAGCTTTTGAGGCAATAAAAGAAAATACTGACAATTTCACACACACAAAAAAGAGGGTCTGTTATGAAATCTGGATCTGAAGCCAGATGTGTGTAAAGCAAGACTAGCTCCTATGTGCAGGCTGAGCTGTAAGGGCCAAAGCCACTCAAGCAGCACAAGAGTTGCAGATTATACTGGTGGGGTTAGGTTTTATGAATGGAGAGTGAGAGATGAGCTATTTTCCCAGGAATTAAACATAAATCATGACTTTAGAGAAAACCAAATGGGCTGTGTAACCTCATGATTGTTTTTTATTAGGTTTTAGATGGAATTACCTCTAAAGGAGGTAACTAGTCACATGGAAATTGGACAGAAAGGGACTGAGCCAAGAAAGCAGAACCAAATTGAAAGAGGCACAGATCAGCAATTAGGCAGAGGGGAAGGGAGAGGGTAAGTGTTGTACTGTTTCATGACTGGCAAGATGATTCAGGGAGCAAGATACTGGAAACAAAGGGAACATAAAAAGATGAAAGATGACACTGGAAAGGCAAGCAATTGTCAACAAAAAAAAACTGTCCATCTTTTTCCTAAGCAATAAATATGGTATTTAAGAGCTACTTTGCAGCTTTTAATTCAGTTGCTTTTGGCTGACCTGTTAACTAGGAACAGTAGCCTGAGGACAACTGGGTGATGATTCAGGGCTGCTGTTCTTCCCTCTGTGGACAGAAAGACACTAAGAAAAATGGTATTTTTTTTCCTAGAAAGAAGAGATGCATTTTCTTCCAAATAAATGATATCATTTATCTGGATCTAGATTTTCAGCTGGTATAAGTCAGTGTAATTCCCATAGACCATCTCAGATATAAAGCCTTGTTCTACTGATACTATTCAGAAGGGGGAAAAAACAACCACAGTGAAACTACCAAGAGCAGACAGCATCTTGCATGATGACAAATTTGTTCAAGAAAAGCTCGATCTGTATTCTGCTTCCCAAGGGGAAGGGCCAATTGAGAATTTCACAGAATTTCTCATGCAGATGAAATCTGAAGGAAGTGGTTTATTTCCACTTCCAAGTGAAACTGAACATCATGACATGGAGATTTTCCATGGAAGATAAAGTGTTGGCCAAATTCACTGTCTAGCAATCCACATTGAACCAGTCATGGAAAGCTGCACCACTGCCAGATTCCAGGTCAGGAGAGAAAGAGGAGATGGGACAGGGGAGGAGCTGCTGTGAATACAGAGAAAAAAAACCAAAATCTTGCAATAAAAATCCTGCAGTACAATCATGGCAGACCCTTTTACCTCAGCTTCAGAAAATAGTTCTGTGATTATTCACAAGCTCAATGGGTACTTCCTTTGAAGTGCCAGCAGATGAGGAAAACCACTGCAAATGACATGGTACAGCATGATCTTTTAGTTAGCAAGTAATGCCAAGTGCAATTAGTAAGTAATCTGCAGAACATATAATTATGAAGCAGCCCTACAGTTTGGGCTCAGTTTCTCCACTAGCTGCATAAATACTGCATAAGGCAATGGGAGAGATAAGGATTTTTATTTTTTTTAATACAAAGTGCTATCAAAATAAGAACCTTATGAATGACAAACCAAATCTTTTGAAATCTGGGCTCTAAAAAATTTATTGCCAATGTTCCCAAACCACTTTACATGACAATTGCTTCAAAAGAAATCCCAGCAACATGAAAGGGAGTGTGAGACACCTGGGAAGGGGGATGGGAAAGCATGTTAATTTTTAATGCTGTTTTTCAAAAGTATTCTTTCTTTTTCGAAACATTCATGAAAGACAACCAGTTTCTGACAGCTTTGAAACCTGAAGATGCTGCCTTCCTCTTCTAGAAAAGATACTGGCAGGTATCAGCAATCTGAGTGTTTCCTCCATTAATGGGTCTGCAGCCCCAACAGAGGCAGGTGCTACCTCTTTGCCAGAAGCTTGGTAACACAACCTGTTCAGTCATTTCAATCTTTCTTCCTATGAGTCAGCAGATTTCCAACCAGATATGTCCAACATAAAGGTGGAAATCATTGCTAAGAACATCTAAGCTCCAAACACATGTGACAGGGACAATTTGTAGTGGAGCAGAGTCACAAGCTTTGCCTGGCACAAGGTAGAGAGAAGAAGGCTCAAAAGAGGGGATGAGATCTGTACCTGGCTGGGCAATAGCATGACGAGGTGGCTGACCAGTTACGGTGGGGGAATTTTCACAGGTTTGGATTAAAGGGATCATGAAACAAGGAAACCATGTACAATGATCACACGAGGACAAGCTCTCTTTGGGAATAAGGGCTTGCAGCGCTACCTGAATTATGTGAGATGCCTCAGACTATAGTATGGCTGCTCTGGAGAGCTGCTCTCCACCACTCACTGCAGCCCAATGATGAGAAATCTGTTAGAGTGAATTCGGCAGCCAACCCAGCACTCAGCCTTCCCAGCTCCCAGAAAAGCTGGTGTGCTGTACCACTCTCTGCTCTGTGCAGGATCAGGGCCAGGCTGAGCTGAAAGGCCATATGCTGAGGCCATATGGTTTCTCAGTTCCCCAAGGGCTGGTGGGACCAGGGTAGCAGAACATTTTGTGGCTTGCTCCAATGGAAAGGTGAAAGGCTCTGAGGACAGACAGTATGTGTGCACAGCACCTAACCCCTGGCTGTGCATCCTATACCACGCCTGAGTGCTTTGTACATCCCAGCCCAGCTCCCAGCAGGAAGACAGCACAGGACCTATAATCCTTCTGTCCTTACTTAAAAGCACAAGAAACAAAGCATATTAGCCTCTAGATGAGAATATCTGGATTGTATTGTCATTGGACACACCTTTTCCTTCTACTTAGGGAAAAGAAATTGTGTATCAACCCGCTGCTTATTCTGGCTCCTTCTGTAAGGGTTTTTTAAATTCACTTCAGTGAATGAAAGCCTCTAGTCAGCATATCTTGTTCTAGTCCTCCTCCCAGCACATGCTTACCTCTCCATCCACCTTGTCTAAGCATTACAGACATGATTCAGCATCTCCTTCCCCCTAAGGAATGGGAAAAGTCTGCACAGTGGAGTACTCATCTGGGACTTGGGAGACCTGATGTAATGCCAGGCTCTCCCCCTGAAAGCCTGCTGAGTAACTGACCACAGGCATGTCCCTTGTTCAGCCTCAATTTCTCTACCTGCAGAATACAACAATGTTTTCTTCAGCATAATATTTGATCTACTGTCCATAAATAGCACTTGACTCCAGTGAAAGTAATGTTTGTCCCAAAAAGCCAAAGAGAGACAATACACACGCCACAGTGCCCAAAGCCTTCTCCATGTGCTATGACCTCTGCCAGGAATCTTCTGAGTACACAGCACAACTGCTGGGAACTGATCTCAGGTCACAGACATCCTCTTCCTAAGGCCCAATAAATCACACGATGCTGTCTGAGAAAGATTACTCTAAGCAGACGTTCTCATCACCTGATTTGTCTATTCAGGTGCCACAGAAGACCTCAGCCCACACTGCAAGTATCAGCAGCACAGTCAATACTGTGCCTCTGTAGTCTGTTTAGGTGAATTCATGCAGCAATCCAAAGTCTAACAAATAGAGTACTCCTCTGGCAGGGAGGGAGATGGGAGGAGGAAGTGACACTGATTAATCTGTGATCATTAATAATGTTTTTAAGTCTTGCAAACGAAGATAATGATATGGGTAATCAACTGTCTTACTCCAGGGTATAAACTGATCATCTGCTGGGATAAAACAGGAATTCCTATAACACATTTTCTTCTACATTGTGAAGTCACTTGATGGCATTAGCAGTTTGATCATTTTCTTGTAAAGTCCCAGCTATTCATTACTTCCAGAAGGTTTTGAAATTAGATCAGATGATACAGGTATGCAGCTCACTATAGCAAATGCCAATATCCTCTCAATCATTTTGGTTTCCTATCTTAATAATTATATTTGTAATTTTTGTTCTCAGATGAAGCTCTAAAGTTTACTTTTCTTTCTGTGTACAGTCATTATTTCCACAGATTCATTTTAATTTCATGGATCCTACGCACTGCAGTTTGCACAGCCCCATGAGTGAGGACAGTGCAATGAACTCACAAGGACGTTTAAGAGCCCTGCAGTAAAATCCACAGCCAATAATAATGCCAGCCACACCACAAACAGACATAGCAATAAACATAAAAAGAAAGGAAAATTGAACTGCGAGATAAAACCACAATGGGCAAAACAATTAAAACCTACCAGTTCTTTCTAGGTACCTAATGGTACCTATGCACTTCAGATAAACCAAGTTTTGAAAATTGCCTTCCAATCTCTCAAAAAACTGACACTTTTGGTAGGCCTGAGAGTAGGTGCAGACTAGTTAGTTGGTCAGCACAGGTTCCCAAAAGAAGAAAATTAAGGAAAGAGTTCAGAATTCTTCAATACAAGAGCCCCCATTCATGATCCCCTTCTGTTTTTTTCTGTGCTGGAAGCTGCAAGTTGGATTTAACCTTCTGCAGCCCTCTGGTGAAATATTTCCTCCAGATTCTTCTGCAGAACTTGCAGAAGAAAATCTGTAGGTTTTTTTTCAAGCAGTTTCTTTCTCTTTTTCTCCATCAGAGTGAAATGAAAAGATACCAGATTGATGGCAGGAGAGTTTTAAGGTCTCTGCTGGGCCAGAGGAATTGAGGAACACTGTGTCTGTATCTTTTCTTTATGCATGTTGGACAAGAGCCTCAGCTCTTTCTAGGAAGAGCAGCCTCTGTGTTCCTGTCATCTGCTCACCTCTTCTCACGTGTGCTGTGACTGCCAGCACAGGTGCCAGCTATGGAGGGCAAAGGGTGGCCCAGCAAGGCCAGCTCCTCTGACCACATCCCAGCAAGGCACTATTTTCTACCACCTCTCTGTTTTTGCCTTACTTCTCTCAGCACAACCACTTAAGAGTGGTCAATCTGCAACTCCCTACCCCTAAGCAAAGGTGCAGAACCTTTCAAGGACATTGTGTCAGCTTGTAATTTTCTTTCCTGTATCAGCTTTTAAATGTGACAGCAAGACTTGAGCAGAAGGCATTGAATGTTGCCTTGCTTAAAGAAGAAAGATGATAATCACCTTATCAGAAAGTGACAGGAAAATGACTCTTGGCTCCAGTGTAATTTTGAACTCGGTTGTATCTTGGACCTGGGAGTTGTTGCCTCTCTCTCATACTCAATCTGCTGAATCTCTGCTGAGTACTAATCAGAATCTGGCCACGTTGCCTTTGTACCTGTACATGTTTTGCTGATGTCTTCCACAAGTCAGTCAGTTCTTCAGAATAGGAGTTAACTCATGGAACTCCTGGCCACACAATAATGTGACTACTAAATTTTTAAAGAGATTTAGGAGAAAAAAAAAAAACCTCAAAAATTGAAAAAATCATGTTTTAGAAATAAAAAGAACACTATGTTTGGCCAAGAAAGTTCCTTATTTTCAAATCTCTGTAAATGAGAAAAGCGCACAAGGCAAGCTTTTTTTTAAAAAAAAAAAATATATGTATTTTAGCATCCTCTACTTGCCACTGTTAGAGCACGGAACTGAGCTAAAGGGACCTTTGGTCTGACTCAGCATGGCCTGTGCTCTTAATGCTCTCTTTCCTACCTCAAGCCTCTCCTGGCCTCCCTCTCACCTTTCCAACATTTCTCAATTACATGGTCATTCTGCCCCAGTCTTCTGCCACCCAGTGATGGATTGCCAGCAGTTTTATGGGTCTGGAAAAAAAAAATGCTCCTGCTTCATCTCTGGTAAAGCTGCACGGCCATGTAAGCGAGAAGGTGTTAGAAAGGGTCAGGGCTCACAACCTATTCATTTGCAACCGGGAACATTTGCTAACATACACATAGCCAAGGGCAGCAGTAACAGCAATGTTAGCAGACCAGCTTGTATGAAATTCTCTCACTGAAAAAGTTAATGCTCAATGATGCATACACAGATATATATGGATCATTAAGTATACATGCATAGAAGCATATATATTTATATACACACACGTGGTTGTGTCTACATAAATATATATTTATCAGCACAGACAAACTTAATGATCCCCATCTATAAATGGGTGTCTGCACACACACACACACACACACATATAATAAGTCTACTAAAATGGTAGCAAAGCTGTGCAGGGCTGTGAAGCAAAAAGGTTATTTCTTTTTATGTACATTTGGAGAGATGCTTAGCACAGGAGATGAAGTGGCAGTGATAATAATTATAAGTTGGAGCTGGAACAACATAAAGCCCTTCTCTGGACCCAAAAAAACCACTTTGTCCCTGATTTGAATGGTACAGACTAGCAACTCTCTCAAGCAAATACTGCTTGTGTTTGGATACATCACAATCAACTAGAAGAGGAACACAATCTGGTTCCTCTTCCCTAGCGGACAACCTCAAGCAAGTAACATGCTGCACCTATGGCTTGTCAACACAGTGATTCTGTGATTCTATGAAATGTTAGATCTGACCAATTAGAATGTGAAAGCATTAAAAGATATACCACTCACCAGTGAGGGCTACAGGACACAAGTTAGAAAACTGCAGATTTCAAAAAGACTAGCACTTGCTAGGCACTCATTGGATCACCTAAGAACGTGCCTAACCCATTGCCCTTACGCATTTGACTTATTTTCCTGAAGGACCCTTTGTTTTCTACAGCTGCTTGCCTCAAACTTGTGTCAAACACTGAAATGTGCTTTGGTAACCATCTCTTGAAGTGCTGTGACACTAAGGGAGCTGAACTGACCACTTTGTCAGATAAGATGTATGTCAAAACAACACCGCAAAGAGCCGCAGAGGTGAATGATCAGCCAGGAATGGAGGAAGGGAGAGCAGATTCATCTTGGTTAGGCAGTAGCTCCAAGTTAGCACACGCAGTCTGGTGATACTTCCCTGTGTGTCACAAAACTACATTCTTAGTGGAGCCCACTCAGCTATGCTTGTAAGGAAGTAATTAATTCTTATACCATTATAGCCATATAAAATTAAAAAAAAAATAGAATAATTTAGGTTGGAACAGAGCTCCGCCAGAGATCTTGTCTAATTGCCCATTAAAAGCAACTCCCAATTCAAAGAATAAGATATTCAGAATCATATCATGCAGCTACAAGCAAAGCTACAGATTTTACCATATTGGTAAGTTCTTTAGGACTGTCTAAGGACATACATACACAGCACAGAAGATTCAAAAAAGTCTAGGATGCTCGTACAATAAGGACAGATACTGGAACTGCTCACATAACAGCCATGAAGTTGTATGAATTTCTGTGCTAAAACTGTTGCTGCTTCCTACAGCCCAGAGAGCCTCTCACAGAATGTGCCACAAAATGAAGGTTGGGAATAGTAGTATTTCTACTGATATACTGATTTTAATAAGATAGTATTATTATAATATTGTTAATAATGCAAAATGTTAATAATAGTTGGAGTATAACGACTATTTAATACACATTCTCCTCAGAATATTATTTTCTGGAAGTAGTTGAACACCGACAATTCTGATGCAAATCAATGGAAGAAATTTTCCCTAACAGGAATCAGCTGAGACCACTAGATGAAATATTTTGCATTTTCCAGGATGAAAGACAATTTTTTAAAGCCACTAACCTACCCAGTTTGGTGGTACATGAGCACAGTCTTGGTCTTTTCTGCCTCAGTCTTTGTTCTACTCTAGGAGCTCCCAATGATCCCATTACTAGGTGAGGGATGCTAATCCCAAACTGCTATGCTTCACTCATCATCTTCTTGAAACCACTGGGATTTCTACCCCCTAACACAAATTCCATATACCTCCAACCACCATGTGTTATCTTGGTTCAGAAAATGGCCAGTAGCAATAGAAAGGCATTGATTTCTTCTTAGTGAAAGCTCACACAAGCTCAGCATGATCCTACACTGCCCTTATAGATAAGTTCAATAAATTCTCATTTTGAGAAATATCTAAGCAATCTGCATAGAAATGGTTTGCATATAGGCTTTATAAACAGGTTCTTTCATCCTCAGTTCCTTTAATGCTGTGGATAGGAATTTCTCTGAACATTTATGGCAAGTATCATATGACATTTCTTCATATGGCTTTTACAGACTATTAGGAATAGTTTTTAAAATTGCTGATGATGACAGTAATAATAAAAACAATAACAGCAGCAATAATACCCTGCAATAATTTCAAAAGAAAAAGTCAGTTTTCAACAAAGCTAATACACAAAATTCAGCAAGTTAATTCACTTCCTACATTCTCCATCAGAAGACTACAAAGATACAAGTAACAATAACCTTAGATTTAAAATGCATCTTTCATCTCAAAAGAAAACTGCATTGATTTATAAAGTAAATGGGCTAAATCCACAGCTAGTTGAAACAGATTAGCTTCATTGATTTCAAGGAAGGTGATGATTTATTTGAGCTCAGATCTCTCTCTGCACAAGTGGGTGTGTCTGCGTGTGTGTGGTCGGAAAGTGATATACATTGTGCACTGCATGAAGAATTTCACAGAAAAACACCATATTAACCAACACAAAGTGACAGATTATTGCTGTATTTGGAGAAAAATGCATAGAGTGAACAGAATGCAGGCTCTAATTTTTAGCTGGGGATTGGCATGTATTTCCCCAACAGGATGCTCACAGCAGTCCTGTGAAAAGGCTCCCAGGTACATCACATGCTGTTGCGATTTTCTCTTTGCAAAAATATGGGTAATATTTGCAGACAGCAAAGCAGCAGATGCACAGGTATATTCTACTACACAAACAAATACTCCACTTTTATGAAGAAAAAGCCAAAGTCAAGGCATGGTTTTGGACTAAAGGAAAAACTAGCAACTCTACTGGAATCGGTATCACCTCTACTCCAATAAAATCTCAACAGCTGTCTGTGACATAGACTTGGAGCCTGCCTTGTTCTGCTCCAGAACTGTTTGGGAAATAAATTTGAGAATGTCTCTACTATGCTTTATAGGCATAAAGGATAACCATAATTACATAGCCTAGCCTTCCTAGGACACTTTAGCACAGGAAATACAGATGGGCTATACAAGAGTTGGCTACACCTTTCTGATCCTCCCAAGACTACACCACCAACACACTTCTATAATGGCATAGATGCCAAAGACACCAGCTCAAATGACCCTTTGCCAGAAGAGGGTTTCCCCCCAGTCCCTTTCTTGCAGCTAAGGTGAGCTCAACTTCAAAGACAGACTGCTCCTCACTACAGTCACTTCTGTTTGTGTAAGGCTGACATAGATCTGGTTTTTGAAAGGCATACAAACACAAATCACCCAGCCCAGCAGAAATGCCAAAGATAGACAACTATTATCTGATCCAAGCTTCCTCAGAAACTGATGACAAGCAAACTCAGCAGTCTACTCTCAGTCTGTCACTACCTGTGACACCAGAAATGAGATCTACCTACACATTTCTGTCACGTAAGTAGGCAGATGGACTGAAGCCTAGAAGAAAACATACTGGGCCTGAATCTCTTTTCTCTTGCAAGTAGTGAAAATCTGAAGGAACTTCAGGTGCAGGTGCAGAAATCAGGAAAAGCAAAACCAACTACAAGGTGAAATTTATAGCATATCTCCCGCTCCTGAGTGGGAGTGCTGCAACAGTGTTTGATGTGATTAACCAAAGGTACTCCATGTCCTTGCAGATATACTTCGCAAGTGTCCCTCAGTCCAAGGCATCTTAGCCACCTTGCTTTCTGATCCTTTTCAGAAAGCTGTTCAAGTCAGCTCAAAGAAAATACAGGTAAGAAGGCACCTCTGCAAGCAACGAAGGCAGTGCATCTAGTGCTTTCTTTGTTCAAAATCCCAGAGTGGAGTGCTCTGATCTGCTTTGTGCAAAAGGTTGGATGACTCTTTCAAGGTGCTTTTGAACTTAAAGTTTCTTCTCTCATGGTTGTTAAATTCAGATCCTGGCCTGTTCTTGGGCCAACATTACTCCTTCTCTTAGGAGAAGGAAAGTCCAAACACCTTCAGTGCCAGCCCAGGCTCTTCTTTCCATGGTATGGGAGAATCATAGCATACTACACCCCCAACCAAGAATGTCATTCTGAGCTCAGGTCTGCATATGCACACTGAGAACACCTTTAGCTTGAGCTGAAACCAGATTTACAGCCCACAATGCAGACAGCAAGCAATGAGGTTTGGGTATATTCATACTCAGCGGCAATCTCAAAAGACAGTCAAGCTGCACAACTGAAGCAAGCACAGAACTGACATTAGGTGCAACCATATAGATCTCTGGCCACTGAAGAGCACAGCAGCCCCTGGGCCGTAAGATCCAAGGAACACAATCTCAGCAGTATTTATGAGAAGGGACCTCTGGATGTCAGTAGTCCAAGCTCTTACTTAAAGACAGGCTGTCAACAACTATAGATCTGGGCAGATGTGGCTTCACCTAGCCAAGGCTTGAAAACTTCTAGGGATGGTGATGCCACAACTTCTCTGTAACCTGACCAGGGCTACACCACTCCTCAGAGAAGCAGATTTACTCACTGTCCTACTTGAACTCCCAAGCTAAACCTTGGTATTATCTCTGCTTATTATACTCCCTGCCACTACTGGGAAGAGTTTGGCTACGTCCTCTGTTTGCCACATCATGCACAGAGACTCCATTTGGGTCTGTGACCATCAGCAAAACCCACAAAACAGCACCATGCCTTCATGCAACACTACATATGTAGCTACACAATGCTGCACTGCACACTATGAGGTTCACCATGCACTTGGGAATCTCCATGCACCCCTTTTTGTCATTACATTTTTAAAAAGTTAAGAGCTGCTATACTTACGTCATTATCTGGGTCTCTATGCCAGGGTCTACAAGGGCTCCATCCACAAAAAGTGGTGCTGATGTGAAACTGTATTTACTCCAGGATCTTCCCTCATCAAAACTCACCCTGGGATAGAAGCAGACAAGATTTATACACATAAAGAGACTTACTCTAGAGCAACTGCAGCAATTAAATGTTGGCTAAGGTCTGCAAGCTTCAGCAGCAAGATTTATAGACAAGCACCAATCTTCGCCATTTTCCCGCCCACTAATTCATGCTTTTGGTGTTCCTTAAAAGATCAAAGCCTTAGAAAGAACAAACACTAGCAATAGGAACATGGAAATACTTGATCCACCTGTACATCAGACCTCAAGGCATCAAGGGGCACTGCCAAGTCCTGTTTCTGGATCTACAATAGCACCTCGCACGAGGCATCACCCAGAGCATAAGCATCCCTGGCCTGATTCCATGAGAACTGCTGTCAATATCATGGGACATTTCGATACATGTGTGTATCAATGCCATATGACATTAGCTACAGCCTCTCTAGCCCTATTAATACTTCTCTGCACGCCATCTCAGGTGGTTTCCATTTTACAGAGAGGTGGAGGAAGAAGGCCAAACTGAGTCACAGTCAGTGGTTGGTCTAGGTGGTCTTTGCCTATTACAGCTGTTGTAAAGCAAAATTGTATGCTGGTTAAAAGTAAAATATTTTCCTTCTTAGAGGCTGAAAGTGTTCACACTGTCAGTGACAAGCCTGGGTAATTCAGTGGCTTTTGATCATCTGTCTCTACCCACAACCACCATGCGCCTTACTTTCTGTTCTTATCAAAGAGCACGTGTATCCTAACCCAGCTGACAGGGTCTTGGTTGAATCAGAGTTAGCACAACAGACTTCCAGATTTGCAGAGGAGGGTTAGCAAATCCTGCTCTCAGCTACACCCTAGCAACCTCTATATCTCTGACAACTGCAAGGGAGTGAGTGAGTGAACAGTCTAACTGACCACACTAGCAAACAGAGCGGGTCAGGACTTTGATGCTGTAGTGCCTCTTTCCAGCCTCGCTCATCATCTCCCCCAACCCCACCCATGGCCCAGTAGCCCAGTTGACACCATACAAGTGTCAGACTCCAGCTCTGCCACAGCTCTGCCCAGCCATGGGTCTGACACACAGGCTGATGTCCTAGCCTGGCTTTAGCCCGTCCCTGTCACCAAGGAGCTGCCCGATGCCCAGCACTGCAGCTGTCTCTGCCTGCTCTGTTCCTAACTGGAGCAGTGGGATGAGTTCTGGTTGCGAGATCCTGCCCTGCTGACCCAGGGACCTTGGTTGGCTCTTGGCTTCCCAGCCATCAGAGAGCTACCAGCCCTCACATCACCCTGGTAGCCTGTGCCCACAAGAGTGCAGAAAACAGCCAGAGGAGGGTGTGCACAGCCAGCTTCCAGCATAGCCAGGAAAGACAGACATCCTGCAGGCTGTCAGCATCCAACACCCAGAGCTGCTGCCCATGAACAGTTCTGAAAGCAACCAAGTTTCTCGCTGCCCCCAGACTCTGCACAACTGCCTCCGCACAGTATCTACTCAGAATTTCTGATTCAAATTATACCAGCAAAGGAGGAACAAACAGAGAAGCATAAATGTTTACATGCTATAAAATTATCTGATTCTTTCCCAGCAGGGTCATTACAGAGTTTTCTGTAATTCTGTAAGGTACCTGGGCTGTGAAGGCTAACAGATTACTCTCAATGGACGTTACCAGAGACAACCATGACACAAGCTTCTTTGAATTGCAGGAAACACTTCTCACTTTAAAGTGAGAGGAAAAAAGAAGTTTGCCTTATTTTCCAGGCGAGGAAAGTTTGGGGCGGATGCATGTGTGTATGCACACATGTTTCTGAACACCTGGATTCATCTGAGAGGGTCTCACAGGAAAATGAATCCTCCCCAATCCAAGTAGGTAGCATCAGAGACACTGAGACAGGCTAAGAAGGTCAGTGTAATATGGATTACAAACAATGGATTACACCATCCTCAGATTTCTAGTGTGGAAAGCTAAGGCTTGCAGTCACCATTCCCTAAGTATCTGCCTCTCACAGCACCCAGCAAAACACCTTCACCTGACTCACAATGCACATCTGCCAGAATAGGAAGCTGACTATAGACCAAAGACAGAAAGCTGGGAGTACAACAGCATACAAAAAGCTTATCTGCCTTAAATCTATTTATTTAAATGTATGTATCATCCCACACACCTGTGCATTTGTATGCTGTTCTGCTTGCATGCTTATCTATCTAAATAGCATTTCAATTTCTGGGGAACAGCATGCTTCATTAGCTTAGCTAAAGTTCTCTCGGCTTTTCAATTATCCACCCCTCTTTTCTCCAGGATGAAACTTATTGTACAATGTCTCAGCCTGAGAACTAATAGATATACATGTACCCTTTAATCTATTCCATTCCTGCCCATAAAACAGGTGCCTACTGAGGCAGTATGAAGCAAATTCCACAGCCTCTAAGGGCACAATTTTGGAGGAAATCTGTTGGAGCTTATTGATAACAGCTCTAAATCACTACTCACTTAATAGAGCGGGTAGGGCACTCATAGTATCACACGTGTCATTTCATGAGACTTAGTGGAAAGGAAAAACATCTGAAAGGAACCTCTGCAGTGCACACAAAGGTGAACTGGGCTCTCAGCTTCAATGGAAAGTCAACCTGTGACCAAATCTTTCCCAATATCTAAGTACAGGCACTTGTATGTAATGTGCCTTTTATGTCCAAAGAGCCTTGGTTAATACATGACTTAGAGCTTTTTCAATAAGTGGCTCACCTTTCACTCTTTCAGAGCCAGAGCCTGATGTACCTAATGCTGGCGACATCTGCCCTTGGCTAACACACACTTTTCCTGCTTCACCTTATACTTGATTTGGTCTTATGACTTCCATGTGGTCTTGATGTCCCCTTTCCTGAGGGCACCTCAGGAATAGTCATGCTACTGAGTTACCTATCAGAAGCAAATGTTTCTAGTCACACAACACGACATTCTAACCACAGACAGAAAGCTGGAGTCTGCTGAAAGCATCATTATGGGTCTGCCCTGCTCCTACTCTCCTTTATATGTCCAGTTTTGGAGGCTGTTGGCAAGAGAATGCTGGCCTATTCTAACCTGTGGCCCTGACTCAGTACAGCTACATTTATTAAGTTATGATTGCAACAAGCTTGCTAATGGTAAAACAAACAACCTGTTTCCCGAACACTAGAAAGCAAGACAGAGATCGCAATCCTTATTTTGCATATAATGAATTGTTTGTAATACCACGCAGAGACACAAACCTCTTAGAGAACACTTGGTTCCTCTAGCCTAGAAAAATTGCAAAGCCTTAGGAATAAGAGCCAATACATCCTGCGGTTAACAATCCACGATCACACTAAAACTAAAGCAGTCATTTCTTTAGCTCATGTGGTAAAGAAATGTGCTCAAATGCAACATACTCAAACTTTAATAGAAATCTATGTTGCAGTCATGCCAGAGTTATCTGTCAGGTCAGCAATATAAAGTTCAGAATCTTTTAATACTGAAAAAGTAGCCATTAATGTTCTTAAGGTACATCTCCAGAACATTAGCTTGTGATGAGTAAAGAGCCTGTCTTAAGGTCTCCAGTCTCTGAATGACTGTAATTTAACTGAAGAATTTTGTACAATAATGATTCAGGTAGAGGAGACCTTAACACCTCATCACTGCTGCCAAACACCATTGTTTTCTTTTTCTGACTGAAGGCCACATTTCCTCTTCTGCAAGAAGAGCATGATATAGACATGTGGTTAGCACCATCAAGCTGGGAGACTATTTAATCTTGCAGACAGGAACACAAATCTTGTCTCTGAAGGCTACCTTTAACTAATTCACTTCTAAACAACATTAGAATCAGGGTAGGTCTATTAGCCATGCTCCTCTTTCACTCAAGACCAGAGACTGAAGTTGATGCTAATACGCACATTTTCTGTAAACAAGGTTAGTTCTGAATTTCAGAATGCCTCTCTCCAACGTTTAGCTGATGCAGAAGTGAGAGGAGCAAGGGCTAAGAGGATAATTTTGCAAGGTTACTTTAGTACTTAGACTGTTGCCATTTTTAGCTTAAGAGTATCTTCAACTGAGAAATCATTTTGCCCTATTCCACTTCCAACTGTATTCAGTTGCTGCCACTGTATCTCTGGAAATTGATAGTGGAATGCTACAGGAGACAGCAATGTTAGCAAGGTATCTTTTTTGTCACTATCAACACCTACTGCCCTCTCTTCTCCCTCCCTTTATCTGTCTTACCAGTTTAATAATAAATTCTGTGAATAAAAAGCAGAAGTGAGGGATACATCCTCTCAGAAATACCTGAAGCACCAAGGATGACTTCCTACTCAGTATATAGTGTCTGTAAGGGAAAAAAACTCCACCTGAAGATTCTTAGTACATCACTAGTGCAAAGAGTAGTACATATATGCATGTGATCATGTATATAGCCATTATATTTACACAATAGTACAATAATCAATATATTATTCAACAAAACCAAAATGACAGTAAAATGTAGATAAGAATTATCTGATTTACTCATTTTGTAGACACTAGCAGATGTTGACCAGGTTAGGCAAGAGTAGCACAACTGTCAGCTTATCCCCATCAGGAAGCTTTCTCAAAGTAACGAGTTTCCTTACCACATGTGCCGGATGGGGACTGATGTGTGTTTCATGGCCACTAGTGCCCCTCCCCAGTCCAGAAACCACACATTGTATTCCTCCTCGAAGATCTGCAAACAAATCAGACACTGCATGAGTGCTCCGCTCCACTGAGAAGACTCAGAAGAAGAACAGCAAAAGGTTCCATGCTTCTCTTTGCTCTGCAAAGCATACCTGTCTCCAGGAATTTCCACCATCAGAAGAGATGAACACACCGACATCAGTGTAGGAAAGCTCAGAGCCAATATTGCCTGCAACACAAGCAAGCATCAGACATTTGCATGCAGATCGACATGTAACTGCATTTTTCCAAGAAACCAAAATTACTTGGGCTGGCCAGTGCTTTTTTGCTGCTCTTGATTCTATTCTCATCTAAAAACACCACCATGATCAGGTAGCAACATTCATTTATAAGAGCTGTGCCATTTGAAAACTGACAGAGAAACAGTACTATCAGCTTATTTTCCCAACAGATAGCACTGCCCATAATTGCAAGCCACTAAAAGCAGGCTTATTCTAGGCAAGGCCCTACGTACTCTAAAATCTGTGTATGAAACCCCATGCCCATTTGATACATGCAAATCATCAGAATGGCAGCAGAATAGCGGCCACTGTCTTGGGCTACCAGATATTTTATTCCATATACATTGTTCTCTGAACTTGTAGCCTTTGTGCTCTGGCTGATGAGTTGCATCTCCATGATCTGCCAGTCTTTGTCAGGGGTAAGGTAATTACCTCTGTCTATTCTTCTTGTGTAAAGGAGAGCATACAAAGGGAAATTACTCATACGGCTGAGTTTAATGTGAAACCTAGGCCCCACTGAAGCTCATTATTATGGGGCTAGAAAGTCTACTCAAGATTCTGTCAAAATGCTCAAACACATATCTGATCTCAGAACCTGCAGTCAAATAAACGAAGTTTCTTCCTAGGTTTATGAATGGTTTGCAATTAATGAGGACTGTGATGTCATGAAATATATGTTCCACTTGAAGAAAATCTTGTTTGTGTAAGTATGAACCTCACCAGGGGGCAGAAATGGTTTGGAGAATTAAGGTGGGTCAAATGACTTCACAGCAGAAAGGTAGAGACCAGATTGAACAGCATTCTAGACAATTTGCACTGTTCTCTTTGACCTAGCACTCCCAAATTGCAAGTTTAAATTTACTGGTTGCTTGGGTACAGTTCTTACTGTAATCTTGTAATTTCCATTATGATGGAAACTGTTCTGCTGACAGTCTTATAGGGAGAATACTCTGCCTTCACCATGCATTAGGGAATGGATATGACACACATCAAAGCAATGCAAAGAAAAGATCAAACATCAAAGCAAACACCACCACCATTTGGAGGCACTACCTCAGAGCTTGAAACATGATTTTTTCAAAGGTTCTTCATCTGAGAGAGAACCTCAAATCTTACCATGATAAACCTTAATAGAGAGTAAATAATGAACTAAATCCCCAGCTCTCTGGAACCTCTGAGCATCCACCAATAGTTGCAAGAAAGACATGTTCAATATCTGAAAAACTTGCACCTGCCCTGAACAGACCTCGTTAGCTTATTCCCCACACAGCCCTGTGGTTAGCATCTTGCTTCTGCTTCCAGAGTTAAAACTGCACAAGCACCAGGCTCACTGAACAATGCAAGTCTGCTCTAAATTAATTCGTTCTCACCTCCCCACTTCCCAAAGCATCCAGTGGGTACAGGGAAAAGCTACCACAGTCACCCAGGAACTTTTTTTTCCGCTATTCTGTCAACAATACCTTTAATCAATGCTAGGTGGGATTCTGGTGGTATGAAAATCTGTCCCACAGGAAGCAGGCAGATGCAGCACTGACCGATACTCCATCAGAAGGCCTCACAATGATAATGGCCCACAGCCACAATATTGTGGTCAAACTCACTACTTCTTTATTCAAAGCCCATGAATTCTCTACTCAGTGAACCACTCGTATGCCTTCCAAATGAGACTGTTTTTAAAGCAGGGGTAATTTCCATGGAAGAAAGGGAGAACTAATATTTTTTCTTCAAAAACAGCAAAGGGAGAGGTGGCACTCTTGCACATCTGTAGCATCAACAAAAGCATAATAAAAACATACTAATGAAAATGTTAATTAATGTTAATTAAATTTCTGGCATTTAATGCTGGAAAACGAGAAACTAAAACCCAGGTGTGGATTGATGCTTTCCTGTCACCATCATGGAATCCAATCAGCCACATTGCTGTGACAATGCTGTTTCAAAAAATAAAATTTCTGGCTCAGGGAGGCAGGGAAATTCAAGAAAGTCTTTTCCATCAGTGCTCAGGATGTAAGAAATGTCACATTATCCATCTACTTAATCTAAGCCCAGTGTCCTGTCATAAGTGGAAGTCCTCAAAACTTAGAAATTCACTTAAAGGCAGAAGAGTAAGCTTTGTATCATCATATTTTTAATATCAGAACTGAAGTATCAACTTTTCAAACAGAGATTTCCAGACTCTGGCAAGGAAAGAGAGGAAAAGGGTGAGATCCTGTTGCTGTCACTTCTTTCTGTCTGTTTTTCTGTGCAAACCTGTTCCATTATTTTCTTCATTCTTCCCATCTAGTTTCTTTCAGCTACATGGATTCAAATCCCACCAAACGTAACTAACTCCCAGAAAAGTCAGGAAGATCTGGCAGCTGTACAATTAGGTACTAACACATAATTCTTCCCTTTGCAAGAATCTAACCTTTGTCCTCACATAAAGAATTCGTGTTTCAAATCATTGCTGGAAATGTACCACTGAAAATCAAAGAGTGTCACACAGCATCTGAGCAGCTAGTGCCTGTGAGAATAAGTTGCAATGCTTATCCTGGAACACATTCACCAACATGGTGAGACGTTCCTGTTGTTGCGAAACCAGTT
Organism: Mesitornis unicolor; assembly: GCF_000695765.1. Classification (NCBI taxonomy): domain Eukaryota; kingdom Metazoa; phylum Chordata; class Aves; order Mesitornithiformes; family Mesitornithidae; genus Mesitornis; species Mesitornis unicolor. Next base: position 1,639 of record NW_010163473.1, on the reverse strand, counting down.
AGTGGAAACAGATGTATATATTCCCAACAGGTTAAGCTTTTTATTGTACAAAGCAGTAAGGCAGAAATTACATTCTGCCTTTTAAAGGTTAATTGTTAGACTGGGAAAGCATATATCCCATGCACCGGCAGCTTGAAAAGAACCTCATTTACTAACAATTAAGATCAATGCCTAGAATCTCACTGTCCTGCTGCCTCTATTTGCTTCCTAAAAGGTTAAAGAACAAAAGCCTCTGTAATCAAAGCATCATGAGTAGGGCTTGCTGGTAAGCATCCACCTAACAAGTGTGACTTGTTTGGAGTGACGACTCCATTTGGCTATGCATAGGAATATCACACCCCAGTGTGATATATTTTTTCTAGATATATATTTCCAGATCAGTGAACTGGATATCAGATGGCGTTTCCCTTATTGAGATATATATGTCATGAAGGGAACCTGTCTCCCAGGTTCTGGCTTAGTCTGGCAGACATATGAAAGCACAGAAGGACATGAGAATAGAAATGGTTGGAAGAAACACCGTAAATTCACATAGGCAATATGCTAACGTGACACACTTGCAAGCCACTGCTAGGCTGAACAGGACAAAGGAGGTAAACTGAGCCTCAGAAAGAATGGTTTAGCCATTTGGACATATTTGAGTATACATAGGACCCTCCCTGTGAAAAGGCCGGACAGCCTACATGCTTCAGAGGCCAGCTTTCAATAGCACCAGCCATTCAGAAATCACTTTGTTAGCCCAGCAGCTCCCACAGAGCTGTGGGAGTTCTGAGTGCGGTCAGTAGCCCCATCCATCCTGATCAGGCTGCACGCTGTGTGCACACAGGGCCTGTGATGGTTGTCAGATTAATTAGTGGGCCATCCATTGCCACTGTGAAGCATTGTAGCAGGTCGCCATTAAAACATCATGACCTGCCAAAGCACTATTTTTGCAGAACCACCCACAATTACAACAACCCATGCAGTACTGAAGTGCTGCTAGCCCTGGAGCAATACAGTGTTGAAAGTAGGTGCCATGCACAAGACAGACACTCATGAAGTCCAGGCTTCACTCAACAGGATTTGTGGCAACTCTGTGCTTGCTACTCAAAAGGTGGAAGGTACTGAGACCTCCTAGGAGCATAGTCATGATTATAGGTCCTATTCTCATTCATGGTAACTTCAGCAAATGGGTCAAGTGAGAGGAGTTGGTAATGCCAGTTGGTAATGATCCCTTGCAGGTGGGGGGTAAGACCTGCATAGGGGTTATTGTAGAGCAACAAATACCTCACAGGCATTACCTTTTTTGAAGTCAGGGGCTACATGCCTTCTCCTAGCCCATAGCAAATGGGAGTTAGTGTGAATGAGCTCAGCACTTGCTGAAACAGCTGAATGCTTTAACACTAACAGAAAATATCTTGTATACTCTCAGGCTATCAGTGAGGCATGGGTGAGTTGTGAGAAGCAATTATGTTCTTACCTGTCGCCACCAGCAGCCCAGGAGCTGTCTTTTTGCTGGAAATGCTTCCTGAAGTATACGGATTCTCTGAGAATTGCAGATGTAAGTGCAACGAGCAAAAGGGCTGTTGATAGGAAACAAACAAAAGGCACAAGTTAGATATCAGCAGAACAGATGACACTAAGTTGGGAGGGAATGTTG
>NW_010163472.1:19360-20305 GCF_000695765.1 Mesitornis unicolor | reverse complement strand
AGCAATTCTGTGATTCTGTGATTAATCTTCAATTATATTAAACATTCTATTTAGTATAGATTCTGTGCTATCTGAGGATGTGGCATTTTGACAAAAGAGGAATGATGTATGTTTTGCAGAACTGTTCGGTTTTTAAACTGATTTTTATATAGGTTGCTTCATGCCATTTTTGAGACAGATGATGGTGTCTGGAGTAAAATACAGGATTAAATAAAAGAGTAATTTTGGAGAATGTAAACAGAATGTTTGCCATGAGACCAGTTAATATATTTGAATGCTTGCATATAATCTCTTATTATTTATTTCCATTTTGATGACAAGAGTGTATTAATGACAACATTTCTAGCACATATATTATATATACCAGAAAAAAGCTAGTTTAGTCTCTCTAGGTTACAGATACATCTACGTACACAGAGATTCGTAACTACATATCCCTAGCTACATGTGCAAAACTCACCTTCCACATACAGAAATACTCCTTATTTTTGACTAGCATTGAAATGAATGGATTTTTTATGAGGAAGAATTACAATATCAGGCTCACATATTCTGTATTATATCTATTTTCCTTATTGTGACTAGGAACAGAGGAATCCTTATATCAAATCATCTGGAACTTGTGTCAAAATAATGATGTCCATGCAGACACAGATGACATGATTACAATAAAAAGCAAGTGAAACATCATGTCATAAATCCATTATGTTTAAAAAGAAGGGAATAGCTCAAAACTTGGTATGTCAGACTTTAAATTTCAAGGGGATTACTATTACTATTCCTCCAAGCTTAACCTTCAAGAATTTGGTTCACATCTTTTTATCGATGTCCCTTGTGTGGTTTCAGCAATGTTACCAATACAAATAAAGAGAATTTGGCCAAACCTTTCAAGACTGCTTGTATAGTCTGTGATACAACCAAGTCAACACATATAGCCAATGTAGT